>NC_081568.1:494639-583834 GCF_022355385.1 Mustela nigripes
CCTCTCTGCGGGGCAGGGAGCTGGGCCACGAGGCTGGCGCCAAGGCTACTTCTGGTCTGGGTCTGCCCACCTGCTCCTCCAGCCCAACACGTCCCAGGAGATCTCAAGAAGCAAAGCCTCCACTGGGGGTGACAGGGACGCTGGTCCTGGCGGCCTTGTCTGAGCACAGGAGCACCAGAGGAGATGGGGCCTGACACGGGGGCCCTGCAGAGTGAGGGGGCCAGAGGCCGGGTCGCCAGCAGTGGGAAATGTGTCGGCAACAGGGCCGCAGGTCCTGCTCCTGGTGCGCTGCTCAAGCCGCCGCGAGGTATGGTCTTCTACCTCGGAGAGCTTTTTGGGAAATGATGAGCGACCTCTCTGCCTCCCGCCCAGAACTCGCTTCTCCAGACACCCCTGTGTACAGGCTGCCCCGTGGTGGGGGCCTGTGTGCCCCCCAGCTCAGCAGACCCTGAACCAGGCTGCTGCGGGGCGGGGCCGGGAGGTGCTAGCCCAGGGCACCCCGAGATTACAGGCAGCGGGGGCCTCCTGGTCGACCCAGGGCCGTGACCACCACAGCCACTCACGTCTCGAGAAACGACCTTCCCTCAGAGACCTCTCTGCTCCGTGAAAATGACTTCAGAACCTGCCAACACCAGACCTGTTCACCACAAAGACTCTGAGAAGACAAAACCAGAGCCAGCAGAGCCACAGCCCCCTGCCCGGGGCAACCAGGATCTACCCCACGCACAATGGTGTGTCCAGAAAGTCAGACAGGACACGTGTGCCACGGGGGCCTCCCGAAGCCCGTGATCCCGTGCGCACACACTGGAGACACCACCTCCTGGAAGGCCAAGCCTGCGAGCAAGGCAGAGCCGGACAGGTGGGCGCACACACGCCCGCACAGACGCGCGCACACACGTGCTGACACATGCACACACGTCCCGACATAAACGTGCACACTTGCAGGAGGACCTGCGCACAAACACACCCGACACGTGTGTGAACTCTCCCCGTCGCTGGTCTTGCTTTGAGTGTAGCTTTCGGCGGAGAAAGAGCAGGACCAGCCCCAGCACCCGGCGCCGTTCCTGCAGACCGCCTCTCCCCAGCGCGGCAACGGTGTGGGTGAGGCGCCGGGGTCCTGCCATGCGATCTGTGGCCAACGCCTGGCCAGTGTGGCTCCTGGGGACACTCCTGCTACCCTGGGCATCTGCTCAGTATTCTGACCTCCCAGTGCATCCGTGGTTCTGACTGGGATCCCGCCGGCTTCCCGGAGCAGAGAGCTCAGTGACAGGACCCAAGCCCCAGGACTTCCGTGGCGCTGACGTAGCCAGCAGCAGCCTGAGCCCCGGCGGGGTCCGTGGAAAGGGCAGAGGCCCCTGGGCCCAAGATGACACACTCACGTGTAAGAACTTCAAAAGCGCTGTGCTGCGAGGAGGCGGCCACGGGGTGGGAGAGCCCACCACGAGGGGTTCCGGGCAGGAAGTTCACGGGAAACAGAAGTGCAGCATTTACGGGGGGCTGCTCTCGGGGAGAGGCTTTGCTTTCGGGCCGAAAGAAATACTCCCCAGTTAACAGAGGCCTCGGCTGCACAACACTGCGAGGGCACCAAACCACTCAGATGTGCACTTGAAGGCAGCCAGTGGCTAATTTTACGTCACGTGAGGTTTCCTGAGATCCTCGCCCAGAGGGCCCTCCTGTCCTGAGACACCGCCCTGGTCCTGCCTCCCGTGGGCTCGTGTCTTCTGAGCGGCAGCCCCTGGCTCTCCGGAGGCCGCGCCCAGGGTCCAGGTGTCCCCAGCCTCCCAGGCCCAACTGCCCGTCTGCGGCTCCGGCCTACGGGCAAGAGGCAGCGGCGTCTCCGGCGGTGGGCACAACTGCTGAGGCCCTCAAGGCGGAGAGCACTCCCTTCGGGTGGGTCTGGGGCTCTGGGCCTCCTCCTGTCTCAGCAGGTCCCGCAAACAGGTGCCACGTCCACATCAGAGGCATGGTCGGGAACCGCAGTGCGGGACCACAGAGAGGCAGGGGCTCAGCAGGGCAAGTCCAGCCCCAGAAATCGGGGCCTCATCCTGCCCACAACCTCACCTTGGGAGTCCACACCACGGTGGGGAAGAGATCCCCACTCCTGACGTCCTGGCAGCCGGGGTGCTGAGGGCAGGCCTGCAGCCTGCCGGGGTGTAGGCTCCGTCCCCCCTCACTCCTTGGCCAGCACTCTGCCACGGCTGCTGCCTGACACCTCGCCTGAGCGACGCTGGGCTCGCTCCCACCGACGGCCATGAGGGGCCCTGCTCATCCGGCAGGCAGCGGTGCCCGTGGGCCGGGACACGTCTCAGGCACACACACATCCTCTCCCCCAGGATGGAACAGAGCCCCCAGTCTGGTTTTCAAAAAAGGGACACGAGCAAAAGTACTGTGGGGTGGGTGAGGTCAGACGTTGGGGGGTCAGGCCCGGGCCAGACGCAGAGGAAGGGGGACGTCAGCACCCCAAAGGGACACGGTCGAACTCCTGTGGCAAAGGCTTCGCTACACGGCCACCCAGAGACGATACTCAGGGCGCTACCGGCAATTACACGCAAACCCTCAGTCCTTTATTGAGTTCTCTGTGTTCTGCAAATGTAAACACGCATCCAGTAAACACAACCGGAGTAAAAGGTCTTCGGACACAGCTGTGGCCGTGTGGCCTTCCAGCAGAAGGCAGGCCTTGCCCAGCACAGGAACCAGCAGCGCGGGGGCCTGTCTCGGGCCAGGAGGGCGCTGCCCTCCGTGACCACCTCCGGAGACGCAGTGGTGTGGGGGGCAGGGCAAAGATGCAGGAACCCTGCCACAGGCACGTCTGCTTCCCAAGGGGCTTCTGGGAAGGGTGCTGGGGCAGAAAGGTGCCCCATGGGCGGGCTGACAGCTCAAAGCTCGGACGCACACGGGCTCAGCCCCACCTGGCCGCACACTGTGTGATCTCCACTGATCAGGACTCTCAGGGCGCTGCAGACACACTGGGTCCGTGCGCGGCCGACATGATACCGCAGAGGACCCCACACACACCAAAAGGGACAAAATCAAAGTCTCTGTCTCAAGACAAAAACTCAGTCACGCGCAAGTAAAAAAATTTACAAAAACAGAAGACTATCTACAAGGCTAGCTCTTCGCGGAAGCCGCAGCTTCTGGAGACTGAAGGAATTCGTACGGGTCGTGGGTCACCTCCGGCTGCTCCCCGACACTGAGGCGAGAAGGACTTCCTGCAAGTGTGGGGAAGACAGGGCGCTCACACGAGGGTCCGCACGCACGCCACGTCTCAGACGCGGCTGAAAACGTGTCCCTGCTACTGCGGGCAGCCCGAGCCGCCGCCTCCCAGGGGCCGGGCCACCCCCTCACCTCCCCGGCCTGTCAGCTACGTCTGTAGCTGATAAGCACCCCCTAAACGCCCAAGAGGTGCTCTGCACAGTCAGTGCCCAAATCAGAAAACTGGAACCGTAGCACAGGCTGCTCACTGAGCAAATTCAAAATGTCAGGGAGCAACACCTGGTCCCCTTCCTGGAGGGGCCCAAATCCTGCAGGGTCCACGCACCGACCACCCTGTCACCCATGGAAGAGAGAAAGCCACAGGCCAGGGAAGGTCACCTGCTCTCCCCAAATCAGGGTCCTAGAAGAACAAAACACTTCTCAACACCCCATTTTAGGACTGAAAACGGGAACAGCAGGAAGAAACAAACATCCCTAAACTTGAACTCGACCTGCCTGTCAGCATCTGGGGCCTCGTTCTGCCCCAGGGGCCTTGGGATGTGGCCAGCTGGGGCAGCTCCGGACATAGGGACAGCCAGCATCTTATGGCTAAGTCCCACAGCGCCTAACAGAGTGACCCCCATGCAGCTGCCTGACGAGGGAGAGGTTATTTCAGAACCCCAGGGGGCAGGGGGCATCCTGGAGAGGGAGCAGGGCCTACAGATCCTGGGGGCTGGACATGCAGCCCGTGTCAGCTCTGAAGTGCCAGGATTGCCGGCGGCCGGCCCTTTCCCAGGTGCCACCAGATGCTGGGGCCTGGGGCCGCCTTACCCAGGTGGTGCTGGTCCCTGTCGGAGGGGGAGGTGTTGGACAGCGAGCTGAGGTTGGAGGGGGGCCGGGAGCCCCCGCGCTCTGCCTGTGCCTCGTGCAGGTCCTGCAGAAGCTTCGCGGTCTCGTCCAAGTTCAGGTGGCCGTCATCAGCATCCAGCTCCTTCTTCACCTTCCCTGTGCAAACAGTGCAAACGGACGTCAGGCACCCAGCGGCCCGGCCAGCGCCGCACGCCAGCCCGGTCTCTCCCTCACTGCCCTGCACGCGCAGGAGAGACATGTGCAAAGATGTTGACCACAAGGAAGCTCGGGGGACAAGGCAAGACGGCCGGAGTGGACAAGAATCCAGAGAGCTGGGGCGCCTGGGTGGCTCAGTGGGTTAAGCCTCTGCCTTCGGCTCAGGTCATGATCCCAGCGTCCTGGGATCGAGTCCCACATCAGGCTCCTTGCTCAGCAGGGAGCCTGTTTCTCCCTCTGCCTCTGCCTGCCTCTCTGTCTGCCTGTGCTCGCTCCCCCCCCCCCCCCCGATAAATAAATAAAATCTTAAAAAAAAAAGAATCCAGAGAGCTGTTTCACAGAGCTGTCGTCCCACCGGTGTCAACAAGCAGGGAGCAGGACAGTGTGCTCGAGGCCAGGACAGGGCACAGGCCAGAGCCAGTGGGGACCGGGCTATGGCAGGCTGAGGTGAAGATGGGCTGCCTGCGAGCTCCTAGGTCCAGGCCGAGACGGACCTGTGTGTTGATGGTGGGGCACAACCTGGCCAGGGAGTTCACACAAGTCTGCAACAATCCGCGGGCTAAGTCTGCAGAAGCTGTGGCCCAGTGGGGAGACTACGTCCCCCCGCACTGAATGTGGCTTGGGACCACCTTAAGAACACTCAAGCAAAGCACAGACAGGGTCCGATGGCTCCACGCTGCAGACGGGCTGTCAGACGAGACCTAGCATACTCCAAGGCGTGCGAGCCAACACCGTGCTGACGGCTGAGCTCTGGTCTGGGGGGAGCCAGGGCATCCCGAGGACAGCACCCAGGCTCCTGGAAGCAAGGACATCAGCCCCGTGCCCCCGGGGACCGCGCTGCAGACCAGGGTAGCACCAGGGACAAGAACACAGGGTGTGCTTCCGCCCGCCCGAAGACATGAGCAAGCCCAACGCAACGTACCCAGGGAGCCGAGCGCGGAGATGTCCAGAGAGGCGTCCGAGTAGGACTTCATCGACATGAAGTCCAGGACGGAGCCGCCGTCACCCAGCGAGTCCCCAGCCTGCGGGAGACAGGTAGAGACCAAGCAGAAGAGAAAAAACGTCACTGAGCAGGAGTTAACACCAGCCACGGAGTCTGCAGGAGCGCCCGTGTCTGCAGCCGAGGGTTGGACAGGCCTGCTCAGCCGTGTCCACGCCAGGAGGCCAGCCAGACCACGCTGTCCAGTCCACACCGCAGCCCACGACCACCAGGGGTGAGTTCAGGACTGGGTGCCGCCGAGGGACCGTGTGGCAGGCCCCTACGACAGGGAGGCGCCCGCGCTACTTCTTGGGACCGCACCTGATGGCACGGTGGCCGCCCAGCCAGCATGTCCTTTGTCCTCCTGCAGCCGCCCCAGGCCCTCCCGACCCTGTCCCGTGTCAAGCCCCTGCTCTGCACCATCGCAGAAACCGCACGTGCTGCCCAAGACCTACTCCCCAGCACGCACAGACTGTCCATGCCCGTCTGCTGCTCAGGATACACAGACATGACCGCCACCGTGCAGCTGCTTTTAAAATGGACGCAGAGGGACCGACTCTGGTATTTTAAGGGAGACAGACCACCTAAGACCCCAAGGACTTTGGCGTCTGCCAGGTCACACTCCGACCCTGGTGGCAGATCCTGTCCCTGCTGAAGTTACTGCGCGGAGACAGCATGCTCCCCGCCGCAGCTTGGGGGACAGCTTCTTCACCACACGGTTATAGCGCAGGAAGCCCGCATCACGGCAGAGGCGGACGTCTGCGGGCCTGGCTCGTGCAGGCCCATTTCCCCCGCCCCCCACTCCTCCTCCACTCCCCAGAACCTGAAGGCTCACACGGGGTCCCCACCAGCCTGGACAGCAGGGACAGGTGTCCACCTGCACCCAGAGCCTCACAGGGACACGGGGAAGTTGGAAGCTGCGGCTCCTGCTACTGAGCAAGGAAGGGGTCACCAGGCCTATGAGCCCTCTCCCGTCAGACTCTCTGGGGCTGGTGTGAGCCCCCTTCTGCTGGGCTGTCTTGTCCAGGTGACCCGCTAATTCGCTGCTTTCTCCTTTCACAAGAGCCGCTCTCTGTGCTCGGACACTAACTCCTCCACCAGGAGGCGTTACAGTGACGACTCTGGGCACCGACACAGAGCCTGGCGGCGGCCGGACACCAAGAACCAGGTCAGGGGCTGAACGTGACCGCTGCCCAGAGACACTCACACTTGGGTTCTCACCCACACGCCGTACAACCCACCTTCACTTCGTCTGGAGGCTTCGCCGGAACATTCCGCCTCTGTAAATCAAAACAGGTCAAAAGTCAGTTTTTCCAAAACATTTTATAAAGAACAATTCCTGCCACGTACACACAAGTGAGCTACAAACAATTCATTCGCTGCTGCTGGGGACGTCCCTGTGATGCTCCCGCCGTGCCGTGAACCAGAGCTGGGTGGCGCCCGCGTCCGTGGAGCAGAGACGGAGCGAGGCAGCCAATGTGTGCCGTGGGGGGCCGATGCACACGGCCCCCGCTGAGACCCCCGCTGGGCTGAGGGCCCCGGGCGTCCCCGCATGGACGGAGAGCAAGGGAGAGCGCACCCCGCCTGCTCCTGCGGTGCCGGACAGCTTCCAGCACCGTACCCTATGTCTCTGGGGCAACAGGGGAGACACGGCAGGCCTGGCAGTCTGAGCAGTACCACCTCCGGCGGCCGGGCTACGGGGCCGCTCACCCTTCTCCTCAGGTGCGCAACACCGAGAGGCTTGACGCTGGAACCCAACTGCGTGACCACAGCCCGAGCAGGACGCAACGTCACCTGGGGCCACCACCATGGGACCACAATCTGTGGGGACACCCAGCCACATGTGACCCCGTGTGGCAAGCACAAGCCCAACCTCCCTGTCCCACAACCTGGCAGGAGCATCCCCTAAACAGCCTGGCTGCGTGCGCCGGCTCCGCAAGCGTTCGGCGGGCGGACTTCCGCATCCGAGACCTCTGCTTCGTGCCGATGCTGTGGACACCCACTGGCCCTGCACTATTTCTGAACGTAAGCCGGCCAGTGAGTATTGCCACCATCGGAGTGTCCTGTGCCAAGCAGCACAGAGACCGCTCAGACACCGTGCCCAGGGCCACCCCAGGACCGGCTTCCAGACCGCAGTGCAGGACAGCCCCCGAACACTGTGGCCACACCGCGGTGAAGAGGGAGCGTTCACCAGCCAGCGGGGCCAAGTCTGGGGTCGGGGGGGACACTGCTCCTAGCAGGAGCTCCACAAATCCGGGGGGATAAACCCAACTGACCCTAACCCGTGCACAGGCAGACGGGACTCTGCGGGGCCAGGCACGCATGGGGACACACGGCCCAACTCCACCCGCCAGAGCAAAGCCCTCACTGAAGCCGGGGGACACCCCAGAAGGGCCGTTCCTTAGCATCAGGGCCAAACTCACCCAACTTCAAGGCCACCTAAACCCGCCCCGACAAAGCTTAAAAACCAACCCCAGGAGACGAGGCAACTCACAAGGACTCTGCCAAAACGAGCAGCGATGGTCTTTAACGGACCACGACAAAGCCAGCACCAGCCTTGCCCAGCGGCCATGGGACGTGATCCCAGGCCGAAGTTTAACTTTCTGCAGCCAACAAAAATTAACATCCGCACACAAGTAACGGTAACGTATCTTGGACTAAAAACGTTTCTACTTTAACGTCCGACCCGAAGAAACCGAAGAAGTACTTTCGCGGTTCATCTCCTGCAGCGGCCGCTACAGCTCTGCTCGCAGCTCGCGTTCCCAGCACGTCCGAGTCCCGACGAGCCGCAGTAAGGCTCACACCAGCCGCTCGTGGCTGCCGGCTGCTCGGTCGGCACAGCCCACACCGCACGTGCGACAGTGCGGCACCGGGACCCAACCGCCGCCTGCAAGCCGAGGGAAATCGGCTGCCGGTGAACGCAGCAGAAGGGACAGGGGAGAGCAGAGCACGCGCGAGGCCACCGTGGGAAGTATTAGAAATCGGTCCGAAGACCAAGAGGAGATCAGGCGCCCGGAGCCCAGCGCGGACGCGAGAAGTCCCAGGCAGAGCGAAGACGAATGCAGCCCCAGGTGAGAGGTTCCAGGGCAGCAGCAGATGTGGACGTGGCCCTTACCACGTCACGTGACTGGGGCCACGGCTCCAGAACCTGACTCCACAGGAGGGACAAGAGTGACAAGGAACAAAGCGTTCCAGACGTGGAACAGGTCCGGACCACTGGCACCTGTGCGGCGTCCTGCACAGACGACGGACGGGGCTGTGGGCAGAAACGGCGCTGGAGGAAGCGGCGGACACGCGTCTCCCGATCTGCCGGAAACCCCACGCAGACGGGGGCGAGAAGCTGGGCAGCCGGTGGGCGCAGTGCACGGAACAGCACAAGCCATGAGCAGCCGCGCGGCGCTACACGGGCCCCAGTCAAGAAGCAACCACGACGGGGCTCCGTCCACATCCCCCAGAGGCCCAAAGAGCAAACATGCGGGGCCTCGCCGGCCACGGAAGGTCGGTAGCACACCCCTCCTTTCTTTGCTTACAGCCTTTAAGGAAAGTAGAAGAACACGCGTAGCTCACGGGCCCCCATCTGCCGACCCCCGACGGGCCCAGAGGACGGGGGACAAGCGGAGAGCAGATGAAAAGGCCACAGACACTTCAGAGACTGCGCTCAGGCACCTTCTCAAGCGGCCGGGAAGACGCCCGCTATGATGCCAGACCCAGGGCAGATGGGCTCCAAAGACACAGGAAAAGTAAAAACGTTTTCCGGACAAAAAGGAGCCGAGCGAATGCACCGTCAGCCGAGTCCAGAGCAGAGGACGTCACGCAGGAAGGTTCTTGGGAACGAAGGAGAGCGCCAGCCAACGGAGAAAATCGCACGAACCCCAAGTTCTCCCGGCCGCCAGAAACCGCGAACCTGTGCTCCACAGAGACAACCTCTCTTGTTTTCAAGCTTTTCTGAAGGGAAGTTAGGTGCTTGCAGAAAAGCCACGAAAGGGAAGAACGAGCAAGGGCAGGACGGCGTCCGTGGGACGGGCTCCCGGGACGGCAGCGGCGCCCAGGGCGAGCACCGAGGGCGCGTGCAGCCCAGCATGGCGGCCGGCGCGGCACACCCACCTGCCTCAGCTGGAAGAGCAGCCGCGAGTGGTCCCCGCCCGTGATCTGGTCCAGCAGGTCGTCCACCAGTTTCCTGCTGTAGCTCCCAGCGTCCTTCACGAACTCCTGCAGGCTGGAAGGGCCGGGAGAGGACACCGTCACACGGTCGCCCCGCGCTGCCGCCTCCCGCTCCGCTCGCCAGCGTCGGTGGTCCTGGGCCCAGTGCCCGCCCCTCAGCCGAGGCCCCGCGGGCAGGCCTGACCGGGAGCAGCACACCTCCTGGACACGGTTTCGGGGAGGGGTCGGGAGTCTTCATCAGACCTATAAAGTGGCCCATGACCCAAAAAGGTTAAAAACTCCTCAAAAGAAGATTTCTGAACACAGCAAACAACCGTGTCCACGCATCTGGCGGACCCTTAACCGCGCGGGACACTGGGCGCAGGAACTCCCGAGCCCCGGGTCACCCGGAGCAGCCGACTGCAGACGCGGACACGGGCGGCACGGACTCCCGCCTCCTGCGCACCGCGCCCGCACGTCCACAACGGAGCCAAGGGCCGCGCGGGCAGGACGACGAGAGAGAACGCGGCTCACGGTGCCGCACCAGGGTACCGAGCGGAAAGGCCCCGCGCGGAAGCGGACTCGCACTACTCAGAGCCGCTCCAGGGCCAGCCGGGTGTCTTGCGCTACTTCCGTGGAAGGAGCCTAACTTTATAACTCTTTTTCTGTTTGGATTTAAAAACCGAAGTCGACTGAGGAGAGGCGCTCACACCGGGGAAGGAGGAGAAGCGTGGGAGCAGGTCCCTGCTCGTACAGCCTGGAGCTCGTTTCGATGTTTTGGTCACATGAATGCTGAAGAAAGTAAGTAAATAAAACCAAAATGTTTCAAAAAGGAGGCAGAGAATGAAAGCCGAAGTCCTAGCATCCAAGCCTGGGCAAAGGCTCTGCAGGGCTCCCCGCTGCCTGAGCGTCACGCCGCCCGAGTCTCCACCAGCAGCGTTTGAGAAGGAACCACCAAGCTGAGGTGTGCAGGGGGGCAGGGCGCAGCTGGAACCCGCCGGTGCGGTCTGCACGTGCCCGGGGACAGCGCACACAGGGAGGTGACATGGGGATGCCAGCAGGGTTAGCGTGGTCTGCCCACCTCCCTGCGCTGCGCACACGACTGTGACTGTAGCCATCTGGCACCCAGAGTCCAGACGTGTTCCAGGAGCAGGCGCCGGAGAAGGCCACCACGGTCTGAGCACCCTGTGCCACCCAAACGGAAGGTGGCTGTCGTTCCCGGAGCGCTGTGACAGGGTGGTGGCATGAAGGAAAGGACCGCCACTCAGGACACTGTCCGCGACAACACATGCCCTCCTGCGTTTTCCGCTCCTACTCTGATCTCACGAAAACCTGGTCAGGCACTCCCTATCATGAGGACCAACGATTTTTTAAAATAGATTCCGTATTGTTTCAGATCAAACAAAAATCTAACATGGAAAAGGTCCATTTCTTAGAGGTTGGCAGAACTTTACTTTCCTCCTGGACAATCACGAAAATTCTGTAAGCGTAACCCACTTCTCGCAGGCACACACAGCCGCCAGTACACACGAGAACGAGCCTATGGACACAGTCCTGTGTCTCCGGTCTGAAAAGCACATCTCAACCACTGTGAGGGGCCGACTGTGGCCCATTCTCCTTACGCTGGACTCCGGCCCCAGAACCTCAGAACGTGACTGCGTCCGGACCCAGCGCCCTGAGGAGGTGGTAAGTCAGAGTGAGGTCTTCAAGGAGAGCCCTGATCCATCCTGACTGGTGTCTTTAAAGGAAGCAGACAGCAGGACAGACTCACCCAGAAGGATGGCCACATGAGGACTCAGGAAACCACGGCGTCCACACACCAAGGACAGGCCGTAGGAGAACCCAGCCTGCCCACGCTTGGCTCTCAGACCGCCAGCACTCAGGGCCACCGCACGGCAGTGCCCGGCCCTCCAGCCATCAGGCCCACGGGGCTTTGTTCCGGTGGCCCAGGCAGACCCGCGCAGCACAAAGCTGCATCGTAACAAAGTCACGACGTCCACGTGACGCGCACACACAGGTCACGCGGCCCTCCTCTACGCCAAGCCTCCATCGTCACCAGCTTCCGGTGCTGGCCACCTCCTGAGCTTCAGGGTCAGCCTGCAGGCCCCCGAGGAGTGTGGGAGACCGCTCGGAGAGCTCGGCTGCTCAGACCTGCTGCTGGCGGCCGTGACCCCCCCACGTGCAGAGAGACTGCCCGCCTGGCACTGGGGACCACCCCCGCCGCCCAGCCCTGCTCACCTCAGCGCACACTGCACGCCTGTCTCGTCTCCGTAGGCAGAGTAAAGCAGCTCGGTTTCATCCGATTTCAAGTCGCCGAATACGGAATTGTGCGTTGACAGTGCGGTGGTGGCACTGGACAAAAACGTTACTGAGAGCACAAGAGGGAGAGCACAGGACGTGAGATGCCCCCAGCATGAGAGGCGCCCCAAGGCTGCGCACCCCCTGCCCTGCCGTCCGTGCTGCCTCCTGTGTGTGGCTGCCAAGCCCTGCCACACCCTCACTTCACAGCACAGGAAGCGTGGGCACCAGGCACCTGTGCCACCGCAGACAGCGCTGGGGACGGAGCCTGCAGAAAGACGTAGGCGCCCACCAGGGGCACGTCAAGGGGGTCAGAAGATCCGCGTGCCCTGAGGGAGGCATCGCTGGCACCCCCACGTGAAGTCAGGGCTCCAGAACGGTGCTGTGGGGAGCACTCCCGGCCTCTCCCCACTCAGGGCCAGGAGGACCACAGCATGACCAGGAAACATCCTGGACGCGGCCAGCTGTCCCCTGGGAACAGAACGGCTGCTTGCCCTGACACACCCCAACCAGCAAGCTGGCCCCGACCATCTGGCAGACAGAAGCAGGCGCATGGATGCCAGTGCCGCGCCCCTCCCCAACTGTGCCCGCCCCATGCCCACCGTCACTGCCTACATGCCCCGCGTGCCCCTACCCGGCGCCCGCACGGCAGCCTCGCTCGCTTCCTCACCCCTCCCTGCGGGCGAGCTGAACTTCGCCGCTCCTTCAGAGCCGGCCCTAAGCACCACGGAGGGGGAGGGCCTCGGGGGGAGGGCCTCGGGGGGGAGGACTCCGGACGCACGCCCGCCCCCACCTGCCCACGCACTCACCTTTGCCTCTTCTCTCGTCTTTGAAGCCCAGCGTGGTGAAGCCGGGGAGCAGCTTGCTGGAGAGCGAGCTCAGGTCCACGGGGTGGGTCTCCTCCTCTGCAAAGGGGACCAGGCTGTGAACGGGCGGCTCCCGGCCCCCAAAGTGCCACACGAGGGCACGTGACAGGGAGCACCGGGACTCTCCACGAGACCCGCTAAAATCCAAATTACAGAAGCCACTACAAGTCTCAAACCTTCACTTCCTCTCTCTAAGCTAGGAGTGACCGGCCCGTCTGTCCTCTTAGAGAATGATGGCACTCGTGCCACCAGAGGCGGCAGATGGCCAGCGGGCACACGGGGCACCCGTCGGAGAAGGCTGAGTGAATCGGCCTCCCCAGCGCTGCACGAAAAAACGCTGCCAGGAGCCCCAGGTCGGGGGAGAGGTCCCACACCCGGGAGGCTGGAACAACGGAGCATATTTCGTCGTCCTTTGTGTGTGAACAAATGTATCCCCGTGCAAAGTGAGCTTGGCTCTTCTTCAAAGCACAAGCCTTCGAGGCACTTTTCTGAGATGCAGGAGTGTGCCAGCGCTGCTGGGAACACGCAGCTGAACGGGTCCATCTGTGTCTCCTTCGAGGTCTGCCTTGCACGATTACCAAACGGGCTATTTCTCTAGAGCTCCCTCACGCCGGGGACCGTCGGGCAGAAGAGCTCCGACCAGGACCTCTCCCCCATGGACGATGGCCTGCTGTCCATCCATCGCGCACAGGTCGCGTCAAGGGACATGAACAGAAGCATGAAACCAGACAGAGCCCGTTCTCTCGCGTCACTACCAGGGCCACGCTCTGCTGGGAAGACGCTCAGACCGGCCACGAGGCTCTAAAAGCCCCAGCGGTGCAGAGACCAAGAGGAGCGCATGGCTCACAGCCGCCCAGCCCTGCAGGGACCCACGCACCGTCAGCGTCCGGCTCGGCCGTGTTGACCACGCTGTAGAGCAGGCCGCCGTCCCCGTTCTTCCTCAGGTAGCCCATCTGCAAGAAAGCGCAGCTCAACGCCGCCCCAGCAGCCGCCGGCCACGGCCGCCACGGAAACACCAACCAGATGAAAGCCCCCCGGCCCGACCCAATGGGGGGGATGCCCAAAGGCCGCGAAGGTCCTGGCCTCCGCGAGGAGAGGCTCCGGAGGCCCATCTCCTCCCTCCCGGACGTCCTGTCCAACTCGACCCGTGTGCAGGATGAACTCAGGCTCCCTGGGACCCTCCTAAAGGCGCCTCTGCAACCGGACGCTGGACCCAGAGACAAGCACTTTACGGGACATCACAACCAGAACCAGAGGAGCGGGAACGAGACCCTGGTCACCTGGGTCGCCAAGGGTCGTGTCAGGGCAGAGCCTGGAGGCTCTCTCTAAACCACGAGGGGCTCGGTTCCACTTCAAGACCATGCACCAAACCAAAGCACTCCTCCTCTGCAGGCTCCCGGGGAGGTGCAGGAAGAGGGGCCCCTGCATGTCCGTGTGGGGCACAAGGGGAGGGCAGCCTTCGGGCCGGCGCGAGTGCAGGGCTGGGTGGGCCAGGGAGGCAGAACAGGGGTCCGGCGCCACTGACCAGGTAACTGGCCAGGCTTCCCGCTGCGCCATTCCAACAGTGAAAGGGAGAAGAGCGAGGTGGACGCAGTGCCGGGACACTGGCGGTGTGCGTGTGGACACACGCTTCCGGCCAGTACACACAGATCAGCACGGGGTCTTCCTGATGCCACAGAGGGCCCCACCTGGTGCCCATGGCTCCCTGACGACCCCAGGGCTGGGCACTACAGGGGTGCAGACCGGCGGGCCCAGCAGCACACCACCATGAGCTACACACGGAACGCCAACCTCCGCACCAGAAAGGCAGTACAGGAAAGCTGACCTCAACAGGTCTCATGCAGCGTCAGCGATCCGAGCTCTTCGTGTACCACTCAACGTGCATTTTAAAAACTTTGCATGGGAAAAGGACGCACACTAATGGTTTCCACGTATGCTACGCGTTAAGACCGGACGTGCCAGCCCTAGCGAGAGGCACCAGGGTTGACGTCCTCTCTGGCGTTGATATCACAACTACCCAGGAAGAGACTTCACGCAGCACCCTGGCCGTCTCTACTGGACATGCGGGTCTGTTCCTGCAGCAGAGGGCACGCAGAGGACGCTGGGACCTCGCCCTGAGCCCAGCAGCTGCCGGGATGGCTCCCACGGCCCACGCCTGGGGCACACGGAACCCCTGGGCACTGCAGTGACGTGGAGACGGGGGCACACCAGGAGGAGGTCCTGCTGCAGGGCAGAAGCCTGGCGGGCACAGCCTCCACCAGCGGCGATCATCCCTCCAAAGGGTGAGGCCATCCACGGGTGTCCACACGCGAAACACGGCTTCTGAGAGGGTCCCGCCTTCGAGGTGCCCCCGGAGGCCCCCTGCCCAGAGGAGATGAAGCCAGGGACAAGAACCGACACGACCCTGCAATGCCCAGCGCATCAGCAGGACGCAGCCCCACCCGGCCCTCCCGCCGCTACCTTGCCCCCTGGGAGAAGCCGGCTGATCCTGTCCCGAGCCTCGTCGGCCGCGTGCTCCACCAAGGCCAGCACGTGCTCCTCCGCGGTGCTGTCGGTCAGGCTGCAGGCATTTCCTTCCGGCTCGAACATGCAGCTACGGGGCAGGAACAGCACACGAGTCACCAGGAGGCCGGGGTACGCACTGCTCCCACCTCCCTGGGGCCAGTCCCTCAGCCTCAAGGCCACCAGGGGCTGGCGGCACGAAGCACACCTTAACCCCATCCTTTCGGCACACCAGGCGCGTCTGCTAAGAGCAAGACGAATCCAAATGGTCAGGAGATGGTCCTCACCTGCAGTCACTCTAAGAGCCACTTGATGGGAGTCTTACTACCTGCCCGGAAGCTCACAGACCTACAGTGTTACTTGAGGCACCGTCAGAAAAGGGGCAGAACTGTGTGGAGGGCAGAGCACCCACACCCAGTGTGAGCGAGGGACATAGACCGTGAGGCCCCAGGGACATCCCAAGCCTCCAGCTCGTGGCCACGAGACCCATGTGAGGGAGTTCTGTACTGCAGTCAAGAGTTGCTGGGTATAGCACACGAGAGAGTGGCCTCTCCTGTGAAAGATTCTAGAAGCAAATGGATAGACCCCGTCTATGGCGCCGTGGCAGCAAACCCTGCCTGGGGACCCCGCGCCTACAAGAAGGCCCTCTCTCTGGCCTGGGTGTACAGCTGCAGGAACAGAGGGCTGGGGCGAACAATGAGAAAGCAGCACAAATGCCACACACTCAGCTAAGTCCCAAGCCAGGGATGGCCAGGCCAGGCCACCAGCATGCATCCCGCACGGGAGGGAGCCTCTTGGGAGTGAAGGGCCAACAGTTATTCACAAATGACATGCACGTGAGAAGAGCTATGGCCAGACAGGCTCCGGTGACACACCTAGGACAGAGACCATGTGGGGCGGCAGGGCCACCTGCCTCCGGCATGTGATGTCCACCAGCCTGACAGTGACTCTCCGGCAGGACAAGTCCAAGCTGGTCCAGGCTGCCTACCGACCACCTGGGAACACCTGAGGCGAGAGCTGGCCCCAGGCCCCGGGGGAGTGTGCGCTCCCCAGAGGCTGCGCCCGCTGCTCCAAGGCCATGGGCTCCGGCACGGGCTGCCCCTCGCCTGCCGTCCCGAGGCATGTGTCCCACGCACCACGCAGACACACTTCTCTTTACCTGATGACTTCTCTACTTGGCCTTTTGGATTTCCTGGCAGTTTCTACTTGTACGGGTGCCACTTCAGGAACAGGCTCCTCGACGGCTGTGTCTTCGCTGCCCAGAAGAGCTGCCTGCTGAGAAAAATCCATGTCCTGCATAAACGACATGCTGCGCTTCAAAGCTAGCAGCCGCTCCTGGAATCAGAAAGGACAGAGCAGCAGGGCTTTAGCTCTGCCTGCCGGCCAGGGCGCTAAGACGATGGGTGGGGTGGGGGGGCCCGCAGCCTCACCTGGCCTGACAGCTGACTCCGCCGCGCTACCGTGGGGGGGGGGGGGTCACAACACAGGTGCAGCCGACTGGCCGGGAGCGCCTGAGGCTGGCCAAGGGCACAGGCCTGAGGGCACAGGGGCCGCACCTCACCTATAGGCTCATCAGGCACAAGGTACTGGTCCTAGATGGGTGAGGCATGCAACCTGGCTGGTGGGACAGATCTGGGAAGCCAGGCCGGATGGCCAAAGTCCCGTCTGGATTCAGTGGGCAGCCACGTGAAACAAATCATGGGCCGCTGCAATTCAGTGCGACAAGATGCCCAGGCTGAGATGGACATATCCAGAATTTCCACCAACCCTACAGGAGAGCTTACAGCTGGATAGTGAGCAGGAGGAGAGGGGGAGTGCCTGGAGGGGAGGGTGGCCTGGGACGTCTACGCTAGAGCAGAGGGCCAGGGACGGACGGGGGTCATTCACTGGGGGTGAGGTTCTGTTCAGGCATAGAACACAGAGGAGAACGCTCGTTTCTGTGGCTCCTCGCCGCCAAGGGCTTCTTACTTTGCTCATCATCTTAAAGCCCGCGTGGAGGATCTTCTTGGCTAACTTGTAGTACACGGTGTCTGGTCTGTTGTAGGTCATGGCATTATCACACATCAGCTTAAAATCTGCCTGAAAAGGGAAAAAAAATCGTATCCATCCAATGTGAAACGCCACCAAGACATAAACTGGATTCCTGTCAAGAGGCTAAAAGTGAGGGAAGGGCACCTGGGGGGCTCGGGGGTTAAGCCTCTGCCTTCGGCTCAGGTCATGATCCTAGAGTCCTGGGATCGAGTCCCGCATCAGGCTCTGCTCAGCGGGAGTCCGCTTCGCCCTCTCTCTCTGCCTGCTTGTGATTCTCTCAAGTGAATAAATAAAATCTTTAAAAAAGAGAGGCTAAAAATGAGTGGAAAACTAGATTAGGCTCTTCAGTTTACGAAACGGTTTCTACACCTTCAAAAACGTTCGTAATTGTTCACGGGTGTTTCCCCGCAGACCGTGAGAAGCCAGCCAAGCCCCGCATCCTCCTGAGCGGGACACACACGGGCTGTGAAGACAGGGCGGCCCCCGCTCTCCCATTCCGGGAGGAACTCGGATGCAAACGGGAACGAGAACGCACAGCCACGTTCTTCCAGTTAAGGCCAAGGGAGGAGCTGAGACCCGAGCACAGTCGTGTCCTCCATCTCTGGGAGTTCTGCACGGAGTCCAGCATCTTGCCTCCAGGAACTGCTCCAGAGGCGCCCGAGCAAACACTTCAGCCCCAACAAGGGGACTCTTACTAAATACCGGACACTAGAAGTGAAGCCTGGGAACTTCAGTGTTTTGTCACCAAACTACCTTCGGCATACGCCTGTCACAGAGGAGTGAGCCGTTGGGCCAGGCGACACAGGGCGAACTCTCCTGGCACCTCCCAAGCCCTAGCACCAGCCCCATGCCAAGGGCTCCAGGGTTGGGCCTGAGGCCATGAAGCCCGCGTCCTTCACTGGCCCCGAGGTACCAGTGTGAGGACGCAGAGGAGGGAGGCAGACGCTGCTCACATCCAGGACGGCCACTGGGCAGCAGACCCAACTGGGACCCGAGTTAGTAAAGTGGAGGGCTTGTGGGCTGCCGTGAGCCATCTGCCTTGGGGGCAGTGCCGGGTGCTCTGGAGGAAACCCCACCCCGTGCACCACCCTTGTGTGTGGGCTGCTGCCACCGCTCGCCAAACCCTGTCACGACACCAGGACGTAACGTAAAGAGCCAAGCCTTTCAAACTGGACCAAAACTCGGAAACCTGAGGCCCTTTCCTAAATGACGATTGCCAAAGCTGTCCAGCGCTCACGTTAACCACCCCTCCGTGTTTCAGAGCCAAGACGCGTTTCCACGGCAGAAGTGGTAGCAAGAACAGACGTAAGAACTACACACTCAGCTTCTGCAAGAATTTATTGTTCAAAAACAAAGTCAACTCCCAACTGCTGCAAAATAAAACTCAAAATTAGGAAAACTGTGTTTCTGGCTCACTCCAAACCAGACCAAATCGACACACTCCGGCCTGAGCCGGCAAGTTCCCGTGGCCACATACGGTGGGGCTTCCAGAAAACATACAGAGGACATTTCAGCCAGCCCATTCCCCCCGTGCTGCGTGGGTGACCTCAGCCCAAATGCGCCAGTGCCCGCAGAACCTCCAACTGGAGAGCAGCTAAGGCGGACAGAGTTCACTGGGCGTCGGCGCACACAGCCTCAGAGCAGCCGTTTCAGGAACGGAGACTGTTTACCTTAAATTCTGTGACCGACTTGTATTCGTTGGCTACAATCTTGTCCTTCATCGTGCCGAAATCCATGGGGTGTTTTATTATCATGGAGTAACCAGGAGCAATTGCATCCGTGACAGGAAAAGCAAAAAATCCATGAGGATCTTTCCTGAAAACAAAAACAGCTTTACGCAAATTGGGAAAACCATACATCTCGATTTCCAAAAGATACAAAACCCCGCACGGCAGAAACGTCACACGCCTCTCCGAGTTTTAACCTGCCGTCTTAAAGATAAAAAGCAAAATCTACCTGCTCTAGAGCTGCGGGATTTTGGAGAACTGACAACTCCCCAGCCGCCTTCCTGCCTGCAGCCAGGACACCTGTATCGTGGCAGCCTTGACCCGCCCGCGCTGACTGGCCGCGGGGGCTCTCCCTGCACACCATCCGCGCGTGCCTGCCCGCCGCCCCCCCACACGGGGCGAGTGTCTGCTTCACAGCCGCAGGGGCAGCAGCACAGCTCAGGGGAAGACGCCCTCGAGCGACGCTTTACCTCTGGAGCTGGCGGAGGAAATGCTCCAGCAGCTGCTGGATAGGCGTGCTCTCGTGCTCGGCTGGCGACCCAAAAATAGAGAGAGACGAGTCGGGAGACTGCGGCGTCACGTCACTGGAGAGCTCCCCCCACGGTGTGTCTCCAGCGGCTCCCCGTCTCACGGTGCTTCAAGTTCCAACAAGAACTGGGAACAAGCATCGACCAGACCCAGGCCCGGCCCCAGGAAGCCCAGCGGGGTGGGAAAGGACCTCCTTGTCAGCATCCGTCCCAGAAACCCCTCGGAGCTCCAGCACCCTCAGCACAACAGGGGAAGACCGCTCATCGGCCAGGACCGTCCAGGTCACCGCCAGGCCTGGCACATTCCAGACACGGCACAAAGACGAGCACTAAGGCTTGGGACACAGGTGGAGCTTCACCCGTTATCCTCTGGAGAGTCCTAACGCTCTGGTCACGCTGGCTGCTCACCTGTGAACCAGGCACAGCAGCACACACGGCCCTGGGGCTCCCGGGAGCGCATCTGCTCACCGTGCCGCAGCGCCTGCCGGGTGAACCCCACTGTCTGCGTAGGTTTTGTTCTCTCGGCTGGGGCTACGCGTGGGATCCTTCTGCCTGATACCCACCGAGGGCCACACCCAGCCCCCCAGCCCCTGACAGCCAGGGTGCTCGAAGGAACCAGGGCTCCGTGGGGAGACGGCTGGTCCCAGGCCTGAAGCCCAGAAGTGCAGACCTCAAGTGGGTCCTCGACGGCGACAGTGACCAGGACAGACGTTCAGACACACACGAGGGAAGCACTGCACGTGAGCTCAAACGAGGGGTCGCTCAGACTAAGCTCACGGGGGCCGGCGACCGTCCGCAGACGTGTTCATCCAGCGAACGGTTTCACGCCTGACCTTCTCTGTGCCCCACCATGCCTCGAGGCCCTGAGTCCACCACGGCAACGACCCGCACAGGGCACGGGGCCTGCCAGAACACAGCAGCCCCCACAATGATGCAGCACACGCCCCCTCCCGAATCCTAGCTAGTCAACCCCAAGTCAAGGAAAGAAACGACCTCCCATCAGCACCTCCTGACTGTGCAGGAGCCCAAGAGAAGTGACCGCACGGACCAGAGGGTCCCAAGCATCTCGGACCCCTTCCTTTGGAGGAGCTGCAGCAGCCCTCGCGACTTCTGACAGCCCCCGGGAGCGCCAGCGTCCCCCCCTCCACACTGAGCTCGGGACTTTAAAGAGGAGCGGAACGGGGAGCGGGAGCCGGCCAGGCCCTGCTCCAGGAGCTCGAAGGGACAGTGAGAACTCGGCCCCGCTGCGCTTCACGCTGAAGACCCAGCGTCCCCTCCTCCCCCTGCTCCTCCCGAGAGGCCGAGGCCGCAGGCCAGCGCCAGCCCCGCGGCACGGAGCTAAGCGGAGGCGGTAAGCGGAGGCTCGGGAAACCGCCCCAGCGCCACACTCACCGGCCTGGGTCCGGCAGGCGCGCACCGGCCTGTCAGGGGGCGGCTCCACCTCCACCTTCTTCCCAGGATCGAAGTCCTCGGCCTCGCCCTCCGTGTCCCCGTGCTCCTTCTCCCGCTTCCGCTTCTTCTCTTCCTGCGAGGCAGGGTCGGGGCGAGAGCGACACCAGCAGCTGCAGACGCGGCTCCCGTGACCAGGAGGCGCACTTCTCACCGCAGGCTCCCCCTTCACGCCACCCCCAGGGCTCAGGCCCGAGACGCCCAGAGAAGGGGAAACACAGCCCAGGACCTCCGGGTCTGCGTCCCACACCCGCAGCACTCGCCGCCTGCCCTCCAGGGCCTGGGGCCGGCGCGCGCCCACGACCCCCCACCTTTCTCTTCCTTCTCTCCTCGTCATCGAGGTGCTTCTCCTTCTCCGCTTTCTTCTTCTTCTTCTTCTTCTTCTCTCGGTGCCGCTCGCGCTCGTGGTCGGACCTGTCGTCGTAGTAACTGGAGTCGTGCCCAGACCCCGAGAGCTCGGTCACTTCGCTTCCTCCGACCTTGAGGACCAGCTTCAGGGGCTTCTCCAGGGGCTTGTCTGTGTAATCTGCAGACAGAGACGACCCTGCGTGCTCGGGCCGCGCACGGCCGCCCGCTACCTCCCCGGAGCCGGGCGGCAGGGCGGGCCCCTCGCACGGGTGTGACCAGGCCAACGCGCAGGTCCCGGGAGGTGGAGGGACTGGCCGGCCCCAGGCAGCAGGCAGGGCGAGGGCAGAACCGTCCAGGAGGGACGTCGGGAGGACAGCCCGGCATGGCTAAGTGCTGTCCCCGCTGCGCGCGGCACCGGCCTCCGGGAGGCCTAGAGGGAAGCAGCGGGAAGGACCAAAGCGGACCGCGACCAGGAGCCCGATGCCCCGTCCCTAAGCTGCCGGCTGGGCGCACCCCGCAGCAGGCGCAGGCGCCCCCCACGCGCGCGCGGCCGCAGGGGCGCGCAGAGAGGCCACGACGGACGCTCCGAGACCCGACAAGCCGCGGAGCTGCTCGGCTCCTTCCTTCCGGACACAAGACCCAGCGGTCGCCGCGGACCTCGGGACCCTGTGCCCGGGGCCACCCCGCCCCCCGCGACCACCCCGCCCCCCGCGAGCCCGGACCCTCCCCCGCGAACGCCCCCCGCCCGCCCGCGTCACAAAGCGCGCCCGCCGCCTCACCCTCGTAGGACGAGCGCCACTCGGTCTTGTGCTTCTTGTGCTTCTTGCCCATGGCGGCGCGAGGCCGGGGCCGGGGCGCGGGGCCGAGGGCAGCCGCGGGCCGGGCCGGAGCGTGGCCGCCGCCCCCGCGGCCCTGGCTCGCCGCCCGCCTCGCCCGGCGGAGGTCGCGGCGCCGCGGCCGGAAGTCGCCGCGGCCGGAAGTCGCCCCGCCCGGAAGTCGCCCCGCCCGGAAGTCGCGCCGGCGCGCAGCGCTTCCGGGTCAGGGGGCGGCGCGCGGCCCTTTCGAGCGCGGGCGGCGGCGGCGCGGGGCGCGAGCAGGAGGCGGCGGCGGCGCCATGGACGAGGCCGTGGGCGACCTGAAGCAGGCGCTGCCGTGCGTGGCCGAGGCGCCGACCGTGCACGTGGAGGTGCACCAGCGCGGCGGCAGGTGAGCGCCGGGCCGGGGGCCGCGGGGGAGACCCTCCCCGAGCTGCCTGCGCCCGGGGCCCGGTCCGGGGCGCCGAGGGTCGCCGGGAGGAGGGAGCCGGGGTCCCAGGGCCAGCGGGGGTCCTGGCAGCCTCCGTGCCGCCCTGGGAGCCTCAGGGTTTCCTCAGGAGCGACCCGGGCCTCGGGCTCCTGCGCCAGGACGTCCTGGGCTCGGGGCGGGGCGGGGGGTCCTTCCCCTCGGGGTCGCCAGAGTCCGGTGCCGGCCCACGTCCGCGCGTCCCCGCCGCTCCCCGCCGCTCCCCGCGCCTGGCCCCGGGCCCTGGGGGTGCTGACCCACCTGCCGGTCAGCTGCGGCGCGGGAGCCACGGCCGCGGCCGGTCTCGGGCGGCGAGACGCGGGCATCGGGGCTGAGCGCTGTGTCCCGCCGCTGTCCCAGCACCGCGAAGCAGGAGGACATAAAGCAGAGCGTCCGGAAGCTGCTCAACAGACATAGCATCGTGTTCGGGGACTACACGTGGACCGAGTTCGACGAGCCCTTCCTGGCCAGGCACGTGCAGTCCGTGGCCATCGTCGACACGGAGTTGAAGGCGAAAGACCCGCAGGTACCGACCGCGTCCGCCGTGCGGAGGGCTCCTGGCTGGTCCGCGGCGCGCGCGGTCTGGATCCCGGGCTCCTGGGCGCGCTCGGGCCGCGCTGGGCGCAGACTTCACCTCCGAGACAGCGCGGAAACAAAGACGCATCGTGGACGCGGACGTCCCTGCCGCTTCGCTGGCCCGCGGCCCGAAGCTGGCTGGCGAACCTGTGGGCTCGTCCGACGGGCACGGCGCTGGGAAAGGCCAGGGGCTGCGAGTAGGTGCGCCCCCGCGTCAGGGCGCCCGCAGCACAGTCGGGGCACAGATGGAAGCAGAGGCCAGCGGCGGGCCGTGGGGTGCTGGGCTCTGCTGCTGAGAGCCCCCTGGCCGCTCCCTGTTCTTGAGGTCAGCGACCGGCGTGCTCGGGGAGTGTAGGGCCCTAGGAGGCAGGGGGTGCGGCTGCAGAGAGGGGCTTTCCTTCTGGAAGTCTTCCTCTGGCCCACCTGGTGGACGGCGGCGCCACCAGCTGCGTGTGACAGGGTGAGTACGTCGGGGTGTTTCTGTCCCTTTGAGAACAAGCCCGGCGTCTCTCTCGGGTACATGCATCACCGGTATCTCCGTGGTTCGTGTCTCATAAAGAGTCCGTTTGGAAGAATTGCTTTGGCACTGAAATTGTGCGTGCAGGGTGGGCCTCCGTTCATACACGGGCACTGACGCCGGTGGCCTGCTCGGCTTTGTCTGCCCTACCTGGTTTCGGCCAGCCCGCAGCGAGCGGAAGAGCTTTCCGCAGGCGGACGCAGCACGGGTTAACCAGAACCAGAACAACAGCTTAGCGCTCTCACCGTGGACTCGCAGGTTCAGCTAGGAGAATCTCAACAGCAGCTGTGTAGTTCTGTGAAGTGACGTGAGTGACGTTCTGTATGCGTCGTTGGTAGGAGCTGCTGGTTTGGAATATCTCAGTTTCCCTCAGTCAGGCTTTGGCTAAAGGAGCGCTCCGTCCGCCCCACGCGGCAGTGGGAAAGCTCGCGCTAGGTCCCTGTCTGCGGGCAGAAGACGTTTCCGAGCCCTGCTGCAGCCCTGCTGCGGGACGGCGCACCCAGAGACCTCTGCGGGCCAATACGGGTGGCACGTCCCAGACCAGAACGTGGGTGAGGTCGGACGTGGGGGCTTTGGTGGTCTTCGTTCTTTGTTTTTTGTGTTTTTCAACAAACATGTGACTTTCATGATTCCGAGTAACCACGAAGTCCTTTCTTGGGTAGAGAGGGGGAGTGTTTGGGAAGTGCTAATGCTAACCCTGAGCACCATAGATTTTTGTACCTGTTCTAGGAGCTGGTTTCTGACGGGCGTGCTTGATCTTTGTGGACGTTACCTCCTAACTCTGATGGCTAGAATCAGGGGCGAGTTGTTTGCAGTGTGTGGGGCTTTACTTGGTGTCCCTTCTTGCCACAGCCCATCGATCTGGGCGCCTGCACAGTCGCGCTGCACGTCTTCCAGCTGAACGAGGGCGGCCCCAGCAGTGAGACTCTGGAGGAGGAGTCGGAGAACATCACTGCCGCAAGCCACTGGGTCCTGCCTGCAGGTGTGTGACAGTGAGGGCGGGCGGGCCACCCCCGAGACACACGGGCAGACGTTGGCACGCGGCCCGGGCTCTCCAAGTCCGTTAGCTGAGGACTTTGTGCGGGTCCATCTGTTCTGGAGGCTTTCAGCCTCATTTCTTGTGAGATGGGAAGCGGATCGCAAGAGAGGACCGTGGAGATCTCCACTGTAGGCCTGTGTTCCTTCGGGCAGGGCCCTCGAAGATGGTGCTAACTGAGAAAAAGAAGGGGCTCTTTTCCGGCCCAGCTGATCACCTTCCTCCTGCCTTTTCTTTGCTTCTCCAAGGACTTTGTCGTGTTCTAGCAGGCAGAGTCCTGGGGCGAAGCCAGTCCTTGGGGCTACGTCTGAGGTCCTGACAGCTGGTCTAGACCTTTCGCTGCCCTGCCCAAGTGCTGGCCGGTGGGGTGAGTGGTGGGTCTGGGTCTGTGCTCATGGCAGAAGTGTGGGTCCACAGAAGGTAATTACGTGTGGTGACGTGACAGGAAACTGTCTCTGTACTCCGCTTAATTATCTGTCAAAAGTTACGTGACTGGCAATTACTTAGCCCCTTTAATTTTAAGAAGAACTCAAATCCAGGATGTCTGGGTAGCTCAGTGGGTTAAGCCTCTGCCTTCGGCTCAGGTCATGATCCTCAGGGTCCTGGGATGGAGCCCTGCATCGGGCTCTCTGCTCAGTGAGGAACCTGCTTCTCCCTCTGACCCCCCCCCCAATGTTCCATCTTTCTCTTTCATTCTCTTTCTCAAGTAAGTGAATAAAATCTTGAAAAGTAATAATTAAAAGAATATGAAAAGATATTCAGCACCATGAGTTACCAGGGAAATGCAAATTAAAACCACAATTATAGGGGCACCTGGGTGGCTCAGTGGGTTAAAGCCGCTGCCTTCGGCTCAGGTCATGATCTCAGGGTCCTGGGATCGAGTCCCGCATCGGGCTCTCTGCTCACCAGGGAGCCTGCTTCCCCCTCTCTCTCTCTCTGCCTCTCTGCCGACCTGTGATCTCTGTCAAATAAATAAGAAAAACCTTAGGAAAAAAAAAAAGCAGCATTGCAACATTAAGAAAAAATTTTAAAATTCCGCCTGCCTGTAAGGAGAGCCTGAGCCAGCCACGTGTGGAGCAGTGGAGGATGTCAGTGGCTCAGAGCAGGCCTCCGGGGCCAGTGTAATGCTGTGTTCCTAAAATCAGGTTTGTGTTTTATTCTCTCCCAGCTGAATTCCACGGGCTTTGGGACAGCCTGGTATATGATGTGGAAGTCAAATCTCATGTAAGTTGTTTGTGCCGTTTTCTAAGGGGGCCGCTTGTTGGAGGTGGGACCCACGTGTACAGTCTTCTCCAGCATCTCAGAGCCCTTGAACTCAAATAGGCTTTGGGACCTCGGGCCCAGCAGCAGCCCGTGTCCTGCATACCCGTCCTCTAGGGTTGCTCCCCAGCAGAGCTGGTCCCTGGGGGGAGAAAGGTGCCTGGTGTGAGACAAGTGTGATTGGACTGTGCTCTTAAGAACCCAGCAGGCCTGGAGAAGCAGGGTCAGGGGGCAGATGGAGCAGGCAGGCGTGTCTGAGCAAGCACCAGCTTGTCGGAACCCTCTTCGAGGGGAAGGGTCCTGTGTGCTGCGGGGGACCCTGGAGGTCCACCCCGCATCCCCCCAGGCTGCAAGAACAGTCATGGCTGCCATCCGGGGCCCCAGTGCTGCCACTTGCCCCCCACTGTGTTGTCCCCGAGGCACGAGACACTTAGCCCATGCCAAGTCTCGTCCTTTTGTAGGATCTTAACGCTTTTAGTGAGAGTGGCCCTCGTGTTGCCCCTTATTTTTAGTTGGACAGTATAGTGGCCTGTCCTTACGTTATGAGTTTCTTAGGAGGCGTCCGCCACTGCTGCGGGCAGCTTCTGAGGGGCGGCCCAGTGCCAATGCCCCTCCTCGGGCACAGGCTCCAGTAGCGCCTCCACTGGGGGCCGCTGCCCCATCAGCACCGGTGACCGCGTCCACCTGTCTTCACGCAGCTCCTAGATTACGTGACGACGACTCTGCTGTTCTCAGACAAGAATGTCGACAGTAACCTCATCGCCTGGAACCGGGTGGTGCTGCTGCACGGTAAAGCACGGGGGGTCGTTCCTTAAACAAGACAGGCGTGAACGGGGGCCTCTGCGTGTCCCGCTGGCCTTCAAGGAGGCACCGTTGTGTTCTGATGCAGTCGGAGCTGTCCTAGAGTGTCCCTCCCTGGGAAGTGGTACAGCTCACCTTACGCTTGGCCCTTCGCTTGGCCACCCCCAGTCGCCGCCTTATGACTTCGCTGCATTATCCTCCAGCTTGTCAAGCAACTGCCTCATGCCCAAGGGCTCCTACAGGCCTTAGGGCCGAAATCGCCTCCTGCTTCTTTGTAGCGTCTTTGGAGCTTTATGGCCGCAAAGCGTGACAACCATGCTCTGGTGAATCTTCTCCAAAGAAAACCTGGGTTTGTCCTTAACGTCACCGGTTAGAAGGCAGTCGAGAGAGCCCCACAATGAAGTGGGGTGCGAAGTTAGCTCCTTCCCGGTTTGCTGCAGGCTGCCGCGCCCCCCGAGCAGCTGCAGACCTGCTCCGCACGCCGTCGTCCTCAGTTCTGAGTAGGCGACCATAGTAGTCAGCCGGCGGAATAGCACGTTACACGTTTTCTCCTCCGCCGCGGTTACATGGTGTCATTTTAATTATCGAGAGCGTGCACAGAAAGTTGGAGCAAAGGTGCCTGCGTGTCCGGACAGACGCGGGAGTTCTGCGTGTTGGTCATGTCATCCGCCGCCAGGCTCTGTGCCGAATGGCCCACGGGGCAGGGGCCCCCACCCGCTGCCATTCTGGTGTAGCGTGGGCCCCGAGGAAGTGACTGTTGTGAGAGGCGTTGGACCTCTCGCAAGGTCCCAGTGGGTTTTATAGAGGACATGTGGGGACGGCGAGGGTGTTGGTGAAGCTGCTGACCAGGAGATAGAGGGCTTGCTCGGGATGCCGAGGGGACCCCCGTGCCAGGAGGTGATGCTGTGTCGGGGCGCGGGAGCTGAGACCAGACTAGGAGGAAAAGGGAAAGACCCGCGAAGCGTGTTGCTCGCGTGGGCCGGCGTTTGTGCCGCGGGGATTCGTGAGTCCGCAGCGCTCGGGGACCAGCGTCTGTAGCGCCGAGTCCCGCTGCCTGCCTTGTGTGCCAGCCGGAGCGTGGCGGCTGTTGGAAGACACCTGCTACCATGCCGGCTTAACACATTCTCGGTTCTGTTGCAGGCCCTCCAGGAACTGGGAAGACCTCCCTGTGTAAAGCCTTAGCCCAGAAGCTGACCATCAGGCTCTCGAGCAGGTAACGTCTGGTAACCCGCGGAAGGAGAGTGGCCGGACCGGTGGCTTCTCGTTTGTGGCCCAGAGGTGTTTCACTTTCTCGCGATTTCCCCTGGCTCCGTACAGAGTCGCTGTGCTCCGAGTCAGGTGATGCACCGGCTCTGTGCCCGGCGGTGCCAAGTTAGGGCTCAGTCTTCTTGAGCTGATGGTGCTTGCTTCACAGTGAGCACGTGGTCTTTCTGGTGACGCGTTTCTGCTCTCAGGGACAGGACGCTGAGACAGCGCTTGGGACGCTCGCCACTCGTGCTGACGGTCGATGCTCTGCCGCCTGGGAGCGGAGGGCCCGAGCCTCTCGGTGGGTCTGTCTGACCCGGAGCTCGGGCTGGCTCCTCGCGTTAGACACCACGTGTCTGGGCTCCAGCCCCCCCGCCCCCACTTTCTGAGGACCCGTTCACATGCACGCTCAATTGCCTGATGCTCCACACGCCGCTGGTCATGCTTTTCGGTCTTTCTGGGTCTAGAACCTGAATCTAAAAATTTTCTGTTCCATTTTGAGCCGTTTTCCAAAATATCTAATCTTTTTTTTTTTTAAGGATTTTATTTATTTGGCAGAGACACCGCGAGAGAAGGAGAACACAAGCGGGGGAGGGGAGGAGCAGGGTCCCCGCCGAGCAGGGAGCCCCGTGTGGGGCTCGATCCCAGGACCATGACCTGAGCCCAAGGCGGACGCCCAACGACTGAGCCACCCACGCGCCCCTCTAATCTGCTTTTAATTCTATCCAGCAACATCTCTCCGAGAGTTTATTTTTCCCTCTGAAGGTTCCGCTTGCTTCCTTTTATACTTTGCCATTCTCCGACGCCTTGTGCTTGCTGCAGCGCTCGAGCCGGCGAGCAGCCGCCGTGTCGCCTTCTTCCCCGCTGGTCCCGTTGCTGCCTTGCGTGCCGAGTCTCTGCTGCCGGCGGCTCTCCTGCCGTGGGGTCCGTTTCGGCTTCTCATCTAGTCAGCGAAGCTCCGATTGAATGCAGACCTTGTTTCTGTTGGCTTGTCTTCTGCTGGGCATTCCGGTGACCCGGTGCGAGTTGAAGCCTTGCTGCAGAGGAGTCTGCACTGAAGGTGGAAGTGAGGCCCTTCCGGGATCTCCGTGGAGCACCCCAGTCAGAGCAGGTCCTGTCCAGCTTGGCCGTTGGGAACATGAACGTCCCAGCTACGACCACCCAGAACCGCGCGGCCCACAGCTCTCCAGCCTCCTGGGATTTCCGTTTTGTCACGTGCCTGAGTGTTCAGGAAAGACCCGGAAGGACCCCGAGATGGTTGCTGGGGTTTTCTCCTACATCTCCACGTCCCCTTGAGCTTGCCTGCAGCCTCCACTGCCTCAGGCTCCTTGAACTCAGGCCTCTGGGTCCAAGTTGGCGTAGTGGCTGCACACGTGTTGGCAGTTGTGGTTGGAAGGGACCGCAGGCAGAGAGCCCAGGCAGCTGTAGGGCTCCGTCACATCCCATGTGGGGTGACAGTCGTCCATGCCTGCCGGCCAGTCCCTTCCAAACACCATTGTGATTTTTGTCTCGTTTTCTGGTTGATGCGGAGGGTTACTCGGTGCTCGTTGCTCAGTGGACTTCAGAGGAGAGACTCCGTGAGGCGCACGTTCCTCTGTCACGCCGCTTTTCAGACGCGTCCCCTGGGGGCTTTTACGTTGGGAAATTGCTCTGCGTCTACACTTGTGTGTCTGTGCCCTGGTCCGTGCTTGGCAGCTGGGCTTGTCCAGACCTCCTGAAATGCACCACGTTTTAAAGATCTTTTGGGGCGGTGTCCTAAGACAGCGGAGGCTGAACGTGTTGCTACAAGAAACACTACTCTCTAAAGCACATCTGAAAACGCACGTTTAGTTTTTGGCTTAGAAGTTGTGAAAAGAAACCTTAGCGAAGCTTCGATGCTCATCTTGTCGAAAGGCTTTCGAATTAAACTGTAATATTCGACCCAATCTTGATTTCGTTAGGTTGTCTCTCCCCTTCCCTCTTTTGGAAAAAGAATCAGCAAACGGAAAGCCGAGTGTAATAGTTTGAGAGTGATGGTTTTCCTTGTGCGGACTTCCGTTGTGCCAAGGACCTGGCTCGGCTTCCCTTCTGCCCCGGCCACCTCCCGTGTGCGCGGGTTTCCAGCCGCATGTGCTGAGCTTGTCTCGGGGCGTCTGGGCACCCCCGGGCTCAGGATATCATGGTGTGCTGGGAAACATCGTCCCACTCGTGGCGGTTTTAGAGAAGGAGGAGACCTGTTCCGCTCTGTCCAAGACTCACGACGACTACGATTTGTCTTGCCTGCCTCGTGGCTGCTGGTGATTCTTCTCACCGCGTTAGGGCTGGGGATTACGGGTAGAAGTGAGAGTTTACTCTCGCTCTGATTCAAATGAAGATGTTATTCAGAAGCCTGCGTTCGCTTCGCTCGGGACCCCCAGCTGCACGCCAGTAGGTTTTCATAATTACTTGAGCCCTCGCGTCGTCTTGAGGTGACTCACGATTACCAGGAGCCTCGCTAGGCAGCACGACTTAACCAGTGAGCGGGCTGTGCTGAAGAAGGAGCGGTTGCCCCAGGGGTACCCGATTTGTGAACAGACTGTCTTAACTCTGTTTTCTCCTCCCAGGTACCGGTACGGCCAGCTGATTGAAATAAACAGCCACAGTCTCTTTTCCAAGTGGTTCTCGGAAGTAAGTATTAGCGTGACTTCTGCCCCGCAGGCTCGCCAGGTGTGTGGGTGGACAGGGTCCCCTGTACAGGCCAGCTTTCTCCTCCGAGAACTTGAGAAATAGGTACCACGTGACAGCGTGGCTGACTCCAGGGTCAGAGGGGAGCTCCGGAGCTAAGCGGTCCCCTGGGAATAGTGTGAGGCCTGAGAGGGTCCTCGGCTGGTCTCAGCCATACTTTCAGGTGGGACAGACACTCAGCTTTCCCTCGGGGAGGGAGCCTCGCTCTGGCAAGGGCCGCAACCTCCACTGAGCACGCTCTTGGGGCCCTGAGCCTCCTTGCTGTCTTAGAATCGCGCCACTTGGCCCAGGTGACGTTGTAGGTGCCCCTCGGCACGGAACGCCGCCCCGGCCGCTGTGTCAGGAGATCCGTCTGGTGGGCAGTGAGCCAGGACGGAGCACTCGTAAGGCGCGTGCCTGCTGGCTGTGTGTCTGCGTCGGAGCCGTCTTGTTCCCGGTCGTGGGACGGCAGGGGAGGGGAAGGAGGAAGCGCGCCGAGTGGGAGGCGACGCCAGGTGTCCTGGAGCCGGGCCGGCGCGGGTTCCGGCGCGCTGTCCCTGCACGTGGAGCAGGGCCAGGCGGCATGGGGGTCGGCCTCCTTCTGTGTGGCCCTGGCTTCCTGGGTTCAGAGTTTCTCCTGGGGCCGTCCGGAGGCAGTGGGCCCAGACTGTGGCTGGGCGGGGACCGTGGGTGCGCGAGAGCACCGGGCAGCCTGACGGGTGCAAGCCGCCACTGGAGAGCTGTTCTGCTTCCAGAGCGGCAAGCTGGTAACCAAGATGTTCCAGAAGATTCAGGACTTGATCGACGACAAGGACGCTCTGGTGTTTGTGCTGATTGACGAGGTACGTGCGTCTGGCCATCACACCTGTGACTGAAGCAGATCCCAGCGCTGGCTCAGCCCGGCCTCCGCCCAGCACCCGCCCCGCTGCGCACTCGCCCTCGGCCTCCCGCGCGACCGGCTTCTGGCTCCGCGGGCGCACACACAGCTCTCCACTTGCTCCCCGCGAGCTTGGTCGGTGCGGCTGCCGGCGGCCCGTGGGGCCAGGCGCCGCCCTCTGCCTCCTGTTGTCCCACCCCCACAGGTGGAGAGCCTCACGGCTGCCCGCAACGCCTGCAGGGCCGGCACCGAGCCTTCGGACGCCATACGCGTGGTCAATGCCGTCCTGACCCAGATTGACCGGATCAAGAGGTGACACTGACCGGGGCACAGGGGGGCCACGCGAGGGTGGGAGGCGCCCGCACACGAGACCTTCCTTCCGGCTCTTCCGACTGGAAGCTCCGCTGCCACCAAGTCTGCTCTGCCTCGCCCGCCCGAGGCCGTGTGTGTGCCCGCTGCAGCCCGTAGCCGTGCAGGACTTGGAACTACTGAAGTCGTAGCGCAGACCTCGTGCCGGAAACTCACGGCCGCGGAAAAGCGCGGGATGGAGTGAAACGTGACGCGCGCAAGCTCATTGGCACTGAAGGGCTACAACGGGCAGGTGGACGTTACCTTCATGCCCTTCGTGGCGCCGGACTCCCTGTGGCACAGCCCAGCCTTGCAGGTCCGGAGCCTGTGGTCGGTGTAGCCTAGGCTGGTCCCGCTTGAGGAGAGACTCCTAATAAGCGGACTCACAGGGAAGCAGTGTCCACTCCAGAGCCCCTCTGCGCTCTCTGCAGCGTTCCGCCGGCCGCTCCGCTGCCCACAGCTCTCACAGTCCTGGGGTGCTGTCCTACACCGAGGGTGCCGGACCCCAGTGCAGTGCTCGGAAGCGAGCTTGCTACATACGGACTCGCAGGGAACTGACTTCACTAAGGGCCGTTAGCCCAGGCCTTCGGCGTATCTTCACCACCGAGAGGCTCTGACTTCTCTAGACGCGGCTCTCAGGGTTGGCTGTGGGGGCCGCTCGCTCCCACCCTGCGGCCGGCGCTGCTCCTCCTGTCTCTGCTCCTGCGCCTTCAGCGGCGGGCTGTGCTCTCTCCGGAGTTTTCTACAGCATCTGACCCCTGACGTCCCTCCCCTGCCTCCACTCCCAGACCACCTCCGCTTCTGCCGCCGGCCTCTGCTCTCATCTCTCTTTGGGCAGCCCGGGCAGCCGGTGCCTGGCCTTGCTCACCCATCCGAGGCCTGCGGGGCCACTGGACTAGGGGTCCAGCACACCCCAGCGCAGTCGCTCAGCTCCGAAGCCCCCATTTCCAGGGCTCCTGCTGCAGGGAAGGCTTCGTCATACAACCATGCTCGAGCCGACCCCTTCCTGTTGCCGGCGGCTGTGGGCTCGGGGGGGGGACATGTGGGCCTTTGGTTTCCCTCATACTTCCCTGTCGCCTTCACGCTCCCTGTCCAGGCTCCTCAAGATGGCCTTTCCAGGCCTGCCTTTGTGTGGCTCTGACACCCTGGGCTCCTAAGACCCCTGCACTCCTCACCCCTCCCTCGCTCACTCCTGCTCACCCTGTGCTGTGCACCTGTTGCCAGACACCAGGTAAAACCTGGCCCTTCCAGGGGCTCCCCTGGCCAGGTAGCTTCCTGCGGCCTGTGTGTGCGCCCACCACGGGCCCCGGGGGAGCCCTGCTGCATCCCCGACCCTGAGCCCCCTGGGCTGGGAAGCGTGCTCCCCAGGGTGCCTCGGGCCTGCTCTGTGCTGGTGCACGTCAGTGAGCGGCGAGGCAGCCGCGTTCTCTCGCACAGAGCTTAGAAGCTAAAGGGGAGAGCAGCTGGTGCCTGGGATCAGCCGTTCAGCTCCACAGTGCACGGGGGCGCGAGAGCCATCAGGACTCTGCACACGACTCAGTTTGACCGCGCCACGGTTGAGGGAGGGAGGGAATAAGGGAGTGGGAGTCCGGGAGAACTTTCTGGAAGTCTGAGGAGCACAGGGTCTGCTTGGTGCACTGTGTTACAGCCGAGAGAGCTTGGTGGGAGCTGGGGATCCCACGGGCACTTGAAGACCTTGTAGCCGGCTAGGACGCTGGCCGAACGCCGGAAGCTTCACGGGACAGCACGCAAGGGAGTCACTGAGGCACTTGGGGGCTGACCCGCGCTCTTCTGTTTTTAGGCACTGCAATGTGGTGATTCTGACCACTTCCAACATCACGGAGAGGATCGACGTGGCCTTCGTGGACAGGGCTGACATCAGGCAGTACATCGGACCTCCCTCTGCGGCAGCCATCTTCAAGATCTACCTCTCCTGCTTGGAAGAGCTGATGAAGGTGCTGGGTGCCTCCTCACACCTCTCGCCGCCGAGTTTTCCTGGTTTTGCCCTCCCTGACGCAGCTCAGAATAGCTCACTGCGACCTGGAGGGGGCCCCCAAATGTGGCGCTACGGTCTCTGGCCGAAAGCTGCAGCTGTTCCTGGCAGGCGGAGCTGTTAGTTGAAACTGTGGCCGCCGACTCAGTATTTTTGTTCTTTTGGCACAAAACGATGATCATGACCATTTGGTCTACCGACCTGCAAGGGATGAGTGGGCGGGGGGGGGGGGGGGGGTCCGGCTGCAGTAGCCTGCCGGCTTGTGCCAGTCCACAGGGAGACCTCCTGACTGGAGATCACAGCCCACAGGGAGGTCATCCGGGCGGGAGGTCGCAGCCCACAGGGAGGTCATCCCGGGCCGGAGATCGCAGCCCACAGGGAGGTCATTCCGGGCTGGAGGTTGCAGCCCACAGGGAGGTCATCCGGACGGGAGGTCGCAGCCCACAGGGAGGTCATTCCGGGCGGGAGGTCGCAGCCCACAGGGAGGTCATCCGGACGGGAGGTCGCAGCCCACAGGGAGGTCATCCGGGCCGGAGGTTGCAGCCCACAGGGAGTCATTCCGGGCCGAAGGTCGCAGCCCATAGGGAGGTCATCCCGGGCTGGAGGTCGCAGCCCACAGGGAGGTCATTCCGGGCGGGAGGTCGCAGCCCACAGGGAGGTCATTCCGGGCCGGAGGTCGCAGCCCACAGGGAGGTCATTCCGGGCCGAAGGTCGCAGCCCACATGGAGGTCATTCCGGGCCGGAGGTCGCAGCCCACAGGGAGGTCATCCAGGCCAGAGGCCATAGTTCATAGGGAGACCTGACGGTTGGTCGTCATTTGCAGGGAGGTCATCCGGGCCGGAGGTCCTAGTTTCTAGGAAGTTCATCCTGAGGAGGTGGTCATTTACAGGGTGTCATTGGCTGTGGTGTTAATGTCCCTTCGGTCCTGTTTTCTGAGAGCAGCCATGAGCACGATAACACTCGGTCTTGTATGAACGACTTCAGCAGGGATGGGCCATGTGCCCGGGTGCTAGGAGCTCTGGCGTGGGCACAGCGGGCTCCAGGCAGACGGTACCTGCTGCGGGGTTCACGCTCCTCACACCGTGGAGTCCGGGAATTGTGTAGGGAGCGAGCCGGCCGGCAGGCGGGACGTACGTGGTGCTGGTGTCTCTGTAACCAGGAGGTGAGAGTGGGCCTGGCCTCGCAGACGATGCCCCAATGCCCTCAGCGAGGACGCCACAGCTTGTGACGGGGTGGGAGAGCTGTCGTGGCGGCCGCATCCCATGCTGCTGTTCGCTGGCGTGGCGGAAGGGAGGGGCCCCGTGGAGCTTTGACGCGGGGCCCCGAGAGAACTGCCAAAAGCGTCGCCCCTGAGAAGTTAGCGTGATGGGACCTGCTGGCGGTCTTGCTCGCACGGGGCCTGGCACCCAGGAGACGTTCGCACGTTTAGCCCAACATAACGGACTTTTTCTGGGAGCTCGGCGTGTGGGGTAGGGGTGTTTCTTGGGTGGTGTACAGGAAATTCAGATGTCCGATGACGTCGTGGAGATCTGGTCAGTCCTGACGGCTGTTGCTCGTGACTGGCCCACTCTGTCAGGACCTGGCAGTTCTGGCGTGCGCCTGGGTGGCCTGTGTCGCTGGGAGGGGTGGGGGGCCGTCGCAGGAAGGCTGAGGGGGGTCACTAGAAGGCTGAGAATCCTCCCACACAAACCCTGTTTTTTAAATTTACCCACAGCCTTAAGCAAAGCTCCAGAACTTACAGAGAAAGCCACTTGTTGTGTTCTTTCCCGGTTTCTGAGTCGAAAGAGTTCACGTTCAGAGTCATTTGGTAGCGGTCACTGAGCACGCTGACCTGTGAACGCGGCCCCTTGGCAGAGCGTCCCATGTGCAGACACGTGGCCTGGGCAGGAACTCAGGGCCCAGATCCAGCCTCGGGCTGTGCCGTTGCCCCACACAACAGCCTGACCTTAAAAACACCCAGTGGAGACTGTCCTGGAAAGGCAGGCCAAGTCCCGGTTCCTGGGCCCAACTCTGCTCCACGGGGCTATGCTGAACCACTGAAACCCATTACCAGCCTCAGCGCCTCCACGGCCCTCCCTTTCCTGACACGTGAAGACACATCTTGGCTGAGAACACGGAGAGGCTGGGCCACGGCGTGTCTCTGAGATGTGTTTTGTCGTTGGCGTTCTCACCTGCGTTGAGGGAGCAGGGGCGCGTGTAGGAGCGAGAGGGAGCGGCCTGGTCCGGGCCTTCTGTGCCTGCGTTTCTGTGAGGGGTGCGGCTGCCTGCTCTCTGGGGACTGTCCCAGTGGCTGACGGTGTGCACTCTGCCCCGTGGGCCTGGCGCTGACGCCCTTCTCTGTCCCCAGTGTCAGATCATATACCCTCGCCAGCAGCTGCTGACCCTCCGGGAGCTGGAGATGATCGGCTTCATCGAAAACAACGTGTCCAAGTTGAGCCTCCTTTTGAGTGAAATTTCAAGGTGTGAGTTGACGTCGTGTCTGTAACCAGAGAAGCGTGTCTGTCACGGTGGTGGGCAGTTGTAGCTGACCGGAGCAGCCTGGGCTAGCGGTGCGGGGTCGCAGGACAGGGAATTGGTTCCAGAGGCATGTGTCGCATACGTGCCAGGAGGGCTTCGAGAGCCCTCTGCCACCCCGGCCCCGGGTTCCTGGCCAGAGGGTGGAGGGCAGCTGCCCTCCAAGAGGCGGCTTTAGGAAACAGAAAACAGTGCTGTGCGTCTCTCTGAAAAGAGAAGACATTCGCATTAAGGCTGTCTTGACACACTGGTGATTTCTTAAACGGTCTTTGTTCAAGTTGTACAAACGTGCAGGAAGAAAAGACTGGAAGCTTCTGTCCGAGTGCCGACCTCCGAGTGCTATGCTTGGGGCTCCGGGGAGTAACGGAGAGCACAGGGCTCCTGGCCCCAGGCAGCAGGAGGGCAGCCCCCGGCACCCTGGGGACAGCCGCTGGCGTGCAGGGGCCAGAGCCCGCAGCACTGTCGCCTCAGATGGCGTGGGTGCCCGGGACCGTGAGGAGGGGTGCGGGGAGATGGACCAGAGCCTCCGAGGTCGGAATTTGGATAAATGGGAGAGAGACGGGGATCGCCACGGAGCCGTGTGTGCAGGGTCTGACCGCAGAGACCAGCGGGCGCCAGGCCGTCTCCAAGCGGCGTTCTGACCAGAGGCTTTGAACCTCATTCTGCAGCTGTGAGGCTCGTGGAAGGTCTTGAGCCTTCTGGGTAGCCTGAAGAACAGATTATTTTTTGGATAATCTGTTGAAGAGATTGCAACTGGTTGAGATGGGCACGGAGGGCAGCGCAGACGCGGACCGGCCTGGTCCCTGGGGGAGCTGCACTGCAGGCCGCGTGCCCGCCAGGTCGTGTGCGCGCTCCGAGGCCGGGGTCACACTAGGACAGCCGCTGAAGACTGGGGGAGACCAGCCATAGGGGAAGGGACATTCAGAGATGAGGGAAACTGGCCTGAAACTGTCCCCAAACACCGCTCCGTTCACAGGAAGAGTGAGGGTCTCAGTGGCCGCGTCCTAAGAAAACTCCCTTTTCTGGCTCACGCACTGTTCGTCCAGGTGAGTCCCCGCAGCTTCCCCGCCTCCCGCACTCCGCTGTCCCCACCACCTCTCTGTGGGACAGGCTGTGGCCTCACTGGGAGCCACACAGAATGTGGCTGGGAACCTGATTTGTCTCCATGCCTAAGCGGTGGGCTCCGGGGTAGGAGGAGGACTTGGAGGCCCCAGTGGGGCCTCACACAGCCCCCAGGGCTCGCGGAGAGCCCACCCCGGGCCCTCCCTGACCCCCCTGAGGCTGCTCGCACTCAGCGGCGCCCCGCTCGCCCTGTGCTGGGGCTGCGCCCCTGCTGCCGTCCGCACACGGGGGTGCCGCCAGCGGCCCCACCGAAGCCAGGACAGCCCCCGTGCCCGTGTGTCGTTCCAGGCCCCCACCGTCACCATCGAGGGCTTCCTGCAGGCCCTGTCCCTGGCGGTGGACAAGCAGTTTGAAGAAAGGAAGAAGCTCTCGTCTTGCATTTGAGCTGAGCTCTCCGCCCGCCGCTTTCTGAGCACGACCAGCGAGTGACGTGTCTGCTCAGAGCAGCAGCTGCCGGAGTCTCCAGCACCGGCCCTGGTCTAAGGGCCAGAGCCCGCGAGGCTAAGTGGTGTTCCAAGCAGTGTGCCGTATTTACATGTTGTTAAGACCAGCGGCTGTCATTGCCGCGGTGGGGAAGGACGGCACTCCGCGTTCTGCCGTCCGGCCAGGAGCTGTCCGATGTGCTCATCCCATCCTGTGTCTGGCCCCGTGGGCAGAGAATGCTGACACACGTTTGAAAAGGGCAGTTACCGTAGCTAATTAAGAAACAAAAGGGAAACCTTATCGCCTTAAATAATAACGTAACCCTGGCATTAAGAAGGTCGGCCTCGCTGGAGACGGAAGGCAGCTTCCTGACCTGACCTTGTTTGCAGGGTGTACTGCACACATTTCAGAGGCTAATCAATAAAGAGATCCTGTTCCTATGTTCCAGAAATTGAGGGAAAACATCCCAGGTAGAACACTTTTCCCCATAATCGGTCGTGGTGCTATTTGTGAGAAAGGTGCAGCCTCGGCGTCTGGGCGACCACGGGCCACCGCCCTGGCATCCGCCACAGGCCCCAGCACGTGGCACTTCTGCCTGTCGTTCCTTCAGCGAGGCTCCTGCGGCGCGAGTGTGTGGTCACGGTGGCCATGGACACTGGCTGATCGCTGGGTCTCGTGGGTCGTTGTATTTGGGGTTGCCTGTTGTTTTGATGTTCATGGTTTATATACATTTTCAGGAACATGTTATCTTTTGTTACAGAACTTCTTAAGTATTAAAACTTTTCCCCGAGAATGTTCTCGTTCTGGTTCTCTTATCCCTTCCCAGTGCTCTCAATTTTATTGAAACGTTATTCATACGATTATTGAGCTTTTAGCCGGTTTCATGCTCTCGGGTGTAAGAGCGACTGCCTGCTGGGTGGGAATGACACCCAGAGCCGGATTCGGAGCCTGGACCCGCTCCTGTTGGACACCAGAGCCCGAGTCTGTGGTCTGCTTGAACCCCTGCAGTGGGGGTAGAAGTGGAGTCTGCAGGCACCAGGGTCGGGAGAAGAGGGGTGCACTGCGCTCCACGACTGGGGTCCCTGAGACAACTTCACCTCGTGAGTTTGCTGCTGAAATGCCTGATCCCCAGGTGCCCCGACGGAAGGAAGGGGTGGCGACCAGGCTGGTGCTGACGGGCAGAAAAACGGGGTGAGGGAGACAGGCAGGGGGAGGAGAAGCCTAGAGGGACAGACTAGGTGGGGGTGCGGCCCTAGAGCCAGGCCCTGCTGGCGGAGGACAAGCTCTAAGGGTGGGGAAGTCCACCGGACCAAAACCCATTATTGCCCAGGAAGCGACTGCTGGGGGCCTCTGCTGCGCTGCCCGCGGGCCACTAGAGGGCAGCACGGCCCGTGCGGTGGGACTGGCGGGGGGTCCCCCACCCCCACCCCCAGGCAGACCTAGTGCTTCGCAGAGGCCATCCACCCTGCCGGGCCCGGTGACCCCCTCCCTCGACCTCCCCGTGCACCATGTGTGTGTAGGGGCATGTCTGTGCCTTGGGCCGTGCGTGGGGAGGGGCCGCAGGAGCTCCGGTGCTCGGCCCGTCGTGCCTCCTCGGGGGCTGGTTCGCCCGTCGCGCACGGACGAGGGCCGTGGGCCCACCCACCTGGCCGTCCCGAGGGCCCCGCTGGAGATGGGTAGCCAGGGTGTGAGGAGGAGGTCACACCTGGGGACTGACAGGGGACACAGCCCTGGGCTCCTCCCCAGCACAGGCTGTCGTGGGCACTTTGTGAGCAGTGGCCACCCCCACCCCGGATGCTTCTCTCTGAGCGCGGCCACGCACTCCCGTGGGCGCGGGCTGGCAGAGGGGCTGTCCTGCGGCCTCACTGGTGAAACCGGCCGAGTGCTGTCCCCAGGAGCCCATGGGGGCCGTGACGTTGAACACGGGAGGGGGAGACCACACCGGCAAGGCAGCGTGTGTGACCACCTTCCGGGGCCTCTCCGGAGTCTTCCGCGTCAGGGGACGTGAGCTGTGGACCTGCGGCACCACGGACCGCCTTAGGCGTGATGCCAGGCCTGACACAGCTGTGGGGACAGGCCAGCGGGGCCACCACTTGGCCAAGCCCGAGAGAGTGCACAGCCACCGCAGGGTTCTGGCCTTGAAAGGACCAGGCAGTGAACGGACAGAGGGGACGGTCGCTCCGCTGTGCCCTTCCCGACCGCATGCTGTTGGTTTCAGTAAACTGTCGGGGTGGGTGGTCAGTTCGGAGGCTTTCTCGGGCCCCCCCCCACCCGCCGCGCAGGGGCCTCACGTAGAACGTGCTGTTTCCTTCCCAACGACACACACAGCTGGGAGATGCCGGTGGGTCCTGGGAGCGCCCGGCCCCTCCCGGCACAGGCCTGGGGCCCACCCACGCCTTCCCTGGCTGCCGTGGCTCTATGTGGCCCCACTGGGCCTCTCCAGGCCTCTAAGGGCTCCGGTGCGGTGGGTTTGCTCATCCCTTGGCTTTTTGCTGGGAGATCCAGCCTGGGGTCTTGAGGACACACCGGCAAGTCCTGAGTCACAGGCCTGTCCTTGCCCCCGGGCCCTGGTGACATCCCGGAGTCTGGCCCAGGGGCTCCCTCAGCAGCTCAGTCTCGGGCGTGATGTCTGTCCTCCCCTGGGGCCCGGCAGGTCTCCAGTTGGCTTGTGCCATTTCACCCTAGTTCCGGGGCCACTGCTGCTGTCTCAGAAGGCCCGACGAGCCTGGGGCATTTCAGTCGGGGCCGTTCACACAGATGCACTGTCCCGGGTCGCAGTCTGGGACCCCCCCCCCCAGGGCCCCGAGCCTTGGTGTCTCCACAGAACACTCAGCTGTGCGGAGTCCGGCTGCTTGACCACGGGATCCTCCGCTCTGCCGCGCGAGCTGTGCTTTCCTGAGTGTCCGGACACTCTCCGGGCCTCGGGCTCCCTCGCGGCTGCTGTCGGCGCCCTGAGCGTTCCCTTCTGCAGGACACCCCCACACCTTAGTAATGACCTCCCCGTGCCACTGTCCTTGCGTTTGTCATTCCTCCAAGCACTTCACGGATGGCTCCGGCCGGTGCCTCCCACGGCGCAAGTGCAGGTGACACAGCTGCCTCTGTCCCTGCCGGCTGAGCGCCGGCCCCCGCAGGCAGGGGCACCCCACCGGGGAGGAGGCAGGACTGGCGTGGGAGCCTTCCGATGCCAAGAAGACTCGAAGGTTTGGGCTTTGTCAGCCAACGGGGCCGCTGGAGCAAAGAGCCCATTGGCAGGGTCGCTGTCAGGAGAAAGGGCTGGTCCCTTGAACCACTCCGGGGTCAGTTAAGAACAGACACGTTTCGTGGATGCTGGCGGGAAACTCAAGACTCCCGGGTGGAAGAGGGAGGTCTCCGGCTCTCGAGGCCCAGCCCGAGTGCCATGCTCCCTTGTCCTCTTGTCCCCACAGCCCACAGGGCCGAGACCCAGGACTTAGCACAGATGTGACCTCTCTCCTGTGAGTTCTCACTTAGGACCAGAAACCTTCTCTGTCAAGTGAGGTCCCATTCGTGAGTGGACACCTGTGTTCTCTGTCGTGTGCCACCATCGTTTGGCCAGGATTCTTCGGTCCCTCCACGAGTCGCCCGTGAGCGGACAGCTCTGTCGCTGTAGGCCGTCACTTAGGGCAGCCGGCCCCCCGCTCCCGTCTCCCAAGTTCGCCGGGACCTACGACCCGCGACGGGAGACTGTGGCCAATCACATGAGCTGCCACGTCTCCTGGAGCCTTTCCTCAGACTCGTCCCTGCTGTCGCGTGGGTCCGGAGACCCTGTGACCTTACCTTCGTCGTCCTCTTCCGGGGGAGTCTCTCCTCTGTCTCCTGAGGGCCGCTGCCGCTCCGCTCGGCCCTTCCTGTCCCCTCAGAGGCAGCTGGTGACCGAACAGCCTTCTCTCCCGTCACCACCGATGACTGAACGCTCCCTCACCAGCTTACTGAATGCTCCTTTCGGGAAACTTTTTCCCCTGTTTTCCAGAGTTGTCGTTTTTGGCTGAACATGTCCCCTCGGGATTGCTGGGTCAGAGTCCATGACTGGCTCCTTTCTGTCTCTACGCCGACTTATCCCTGGGGTCAGACGCCCTCCTTCCTCCGTGATTTCTCATTCGTGCCCGGGAGCCTTCCTTCTCTGTCACCTCCATGAGGCCAGGTCACTTGGTCACGCTGCAGAGTCCCCTGGTTCCCGGAGCACGGACTCAGTCTGCCCGCGACCCTAAAGGAAAGGAGGCTCTCTCGGCCCCTCGGGTCGGGGTTCGCCAGTGGCCTGGCACAGCTGGTGTTTTGTTTTCTTTCGAGATTTTCGGAGACTCGGGCCATTTCCTGGTTGTTGTCAGTTTGCCGGGTGGCGGAGCCCACAGCTGGCTCCGGCCACTCCAGCTGGCCTGGGTCCTGGCACGTGTGAGCCCCGCGCTCTCCCAGGGGCGGGGGGACAGGAGCCCAGCCTCACGTGCGCCCCGCTGCCAGGCTGCCTGCTCCCAGAGAGGCTGGTCGGGCCTCGTAGGGACAGAGACTCGCGATCGTGACCCCACGGACCCCTGGGGCTGACCTTCCTGCTCCCAGTCGCCCAGAGCAGCAGAGCCGCCCTGAGAATGGCCAACCAGTCTGCGTCGCCAGGCACCCTCTTGGCGGGCGTGACTTCGGAGCGCAGCCAGGACTCCGCGGCCCTCCCTGCCCTCAGGGCAAGGGAAGGGGAGGCTCTCTGCCTCTGTCCGGGCACCCCCATCACGGAGGCAGGAGCCCTCCCCAGGCCTCGGCCTTCCTGTAACCCTGGGTGTCCGGTCCCGAGTCTGCTTCTTGGACTTGGCCTCTTGCAGGAGCTCGGGGACAGGGGAGGCTGGTGCGGCTCTCTTTGCCTTGTCCTGCCCTCACCCTGACTCTCCAGAAGGACCCCCTGAAGCCGCATCTCATCCTTCCTTCCCTGTCCTCCGGGACCTGGGCCGCCTGGCCTCCTGCTGGCACTGCCCCACCGTCCGGCTCCACAGAGAAGCTCCTCTCCACACGCTCTGGTCTGCAGCCTGCAGTCTCCCTTGAAGGCCCCCAGCCCCCACCTGCTCCCAGCCCTCCACCTGCCCGGTCCCCACCTGCTCCCCCCGCCGACCTGCTCTTCCCTCCCCCGCTGGACAGACAGCCTCGGTACCGCAGTGCCTGGGGTGGGCCGGCCCAGGTGTCGTGAGAAAGTTTCAGGTAGCACGGACCTCTCTTCCAGACCAACAAGACGCTGCCCATAGGCTTACACTTGGCACATTCTAGCACATACTTGGTCTCCTCCAGGTGAGGTCAGGGTTTCATGCTCAGTGTTGGGGAGCAGGGTCACGACCACAGGTCCATCCTGGGCACCTGGCCTGTCTGACCAGCACCCTGTCCCCAGTCCCCATCCTCTCCTTGTGAACTCCTCTGGCCCCCTCAGTAGCCACACCAGACTCAGTGTCAGCCTCACACGACCAGGAGCGTCTTTCCAGCGGCCTTCTGGTCTTACCCACCACAGTCACGCAGGACGAAGCTCCTGAGCTGTCTCCTCGAGCCTGTGCCCGCACCCCGTTTGCCCAGGACAGCACTCTGGCCTCCCTGCCGTCACCGATCGCTCAGCAGCCCCGCCGGCCCCCGGACCATCCGAGGAGGAGAACCGCTCGTCCCTCGTCCTTGGCCAAGCCATGCCCGTTGCCGCAGGTGCCCGCTTCTCGCTGGGCCTCTGCCCCTTGGCTGCCCGCATGGCCAGGAGAGTGTCTCCCTCCATCGGGAACCGCCATGCCGCCGCAGGAGTCCAGGGGTCGCCATCGACGCCCACAACTGGCCTCCCTTGTCCCTGCTGTCTCTCTCTGTGGGTTTCAGCTGTGGCTTCTGGCCCAGCCGTGCCCGTGGGTGTCAGCTGTCAAGGGGGCCCCAGGCTGCCGCCCAGACGGTCTCCCCCGTCTGTTTCAAACCCGTGCCCTGCCACCCACTCATGTCACCCATCTTCCCAACACCCAACTGGCTGCCTGCCCACCCCCGCCCAGCCAGAGCAGGAGGTCTGAGGTTCCGTGGCTCCGCGTCGCTCCCGGGTCTTCACCCCCGGCCGGCTCTGTGCTCACCAGGAGCCCCTCCTGGCGAGACGGGATCCCCCACCACTTATCCCGGGCCTCCTCAGACCTCCTTCTCTGCTCTTGGCCACAAGTCCCTGCGGGCAGGCTGGACGGCAGAACCTTCCAGGCCCCGCCCACTGCAGAACCTTGCCCGGTGGAAGCACAACAGCCCGGAGTGACCCTCTCTGCCCTGGGGGGGGGGGGGGGACTTCAGGCTGGCCCTCCTTTGCACAGGAATCCTGGAGCCTGGTTTTCCAGAAATGGAATAGGGTTTTCAGAAACATCTTGATACAGCTGTGCTTGTTTTGAGAAACTTCCCGGAAAGTAAACTGTTTCCAGGTAGCCAACCCCCAGCCAGCCGAAGCCTTCCTGTGTGAGGTCTGGCGGGGTGTCGTGACCTCCTGTCCCCCCACACCCCCGTCCCTGCTCCGTGTCAGGGGGCGGGTGAAAGCCATCTCTCCACGAGGCAGGACCTTGACCGCCCAGGTTGCGCCCCAGCCAGCCTGTGTCCCTCCAGCGTGTCATCCACGCGCTTCCCGTGAGCGGCAGGACCCCCCTGGAGGGCAGTGTCCAGCTGGCAACTGCAAGCCCCCGACCGGCCTCGTCCTGCCGTGGGGCCGCCGAGGACCGGGAGCATCGTTCTCTCTCTGTCATGTGGGGACGCGGCTGTGATGGGGACCGTGGCAGGCCTCTGTTCCACGTCCCCCGAAGGCGGCGTGCATGGCCCACGTGAGGTTTCTGGGCGTTTCGGTAGCTGTACGTACGTCAGCAGATCTGGCTCTTTGGCAATCTTGTGTGTTGTTCGCAGGCGAAACCTCTTTCCTCCGTGGGGCAGCCCGTGAGGCGGTCCGGCCTGCAGCACAGCATCCGCTCGCCGGGCACGCCTGCTGGTGTACAGTGTCCATGGACGGGCAGCCTGGGCAGGCAGCACGGGGGGCCACCCCATGGACGCCCTCCCTACCCGCTGCGGCCCGTGCACTGACCTTCCCAGGGGCACCTGGGGTCCCTCTGTCCCTGGCACCTGCTGGCCCCTGCTTTCCTCAGGACGCACAGCCCGTACCACAGTGTGACTCGAAAACTCCAATGCTGTGGACCCAGGATGGGCAGCACAGCTCAGGAGAGGTGTGGGCCAGGCACCTGCCTGCCGGGCATCGGGGAGGGTACCAGGCAGGCCGGGACAGCTGCCCTGCTGAGGGCACCGAGGTTGGGGTTTGTGTGCCACGGCCCATTGCAGTGGACTCCCAGCTACGTAGCAGGTCAGACATCAGGACTTCTAGGTGTAGAAGCATCCTGGGACTCACTATCCATGTGGCTGGGAGCTGGGGAGGTGGGGGCCACCCCGGCCCCAGCCTGGAGGAACTCACTGAGGCCGTTGCCACACACCGTCCCCTGGGCTGGAGTCTGACTGGCTCTCCCCGTGGCCCTGGCAAGTCAGGGCATGGCTTGAGGCCTCACTTCCCCATCTGTAGCTGGGGGCATGGGACCGGACGCCGTCCAGTAGAATGGGACATGCTGCCCAGGGGTCATTGCTGGTCACATCTGCACTTGGAATGTGGCCCATGCAACAGAGAAGCATATTTCTAGTTTGAATTTAAATAGTGGCACGTGGTCGTGGCGGCCTCGTGGACCGCTTGGGTCCATCTGATGTGTAGCGAACCCCGTGTGTCCTTTCTGTGTTTCAGGAAACTGTCCACTCAGAGAACGTGTCGCCGGCGTCAACGAACCCCTCCTCGCCTCCGCGTGTACGGGAAGCTTTGCTTTTTAAACTGCCGGGAGTCCCTGCAGACGCAAGAGCGATCAGACCGTTCACACCGGCGTTTCCTCTGCTCCTCGGAGCCGTGGGGACCACGCACACCTGTCTCCCAGAAGGAGGAAAAGCCCCGTGCAGGAGCGTGAACTAAGAGAGGAGCACGGATGTCCTCTGTCCCCAGCTGGCACCACCCGTGCGGCCCCGTCCAGAGAGAAATCCATCTTCTATCACAAGTGGGAAGCCAGGGGGGACCCCGGGCCATGGGCCATGGAGGAGCCCACCCGCGGGAACACGGAGGGAATCTGGATCAACCTTCTGGGGTCAGGGCTCTTTCTTACAACACCTTCGTGAGAACGTGCCTCAGCGAGTGAGAAGGGCCTGAGCTTGTGGACAAGGAGGAGAGTCTCCTGGCGGGAGACCCCCAGGTCCGCACCCGCAGGCATCGGGGTGCAGGGCCGCGTGTGCCTGCCAACTGGGCCAGCCAGAGCGACTAACCCGGCCAAGATGGCGGGATGGGGTCTGCCCCCTGGTCTGGACAGTGTAGGGGACAATGGTGTTCAGACGATGATCCCGGAGAGGTCGAAGCCGGTGTCCACGCCACAGCACAGAAGGAGGGACACCCGTTGGTCTCAGGAGCCACTGGAGCGGAGGGGCTGCCTAGAGAGTGGGGGGCAGAGCAGGGGTCCCCACAGGTCCACAGGGGGCTGAGCTGCAGGCAGGTGAGAAGTTGGGAAGGAGCCGCTCGAAACGCATAGACACCCCAAGTCCTGGGGTCCAGACGGGGGCGGGCACCGAGGGACCCGGCTGACTGCCTGGGCCAGAGCGGCCCCAGCCCTGTCCTCACAAAGCTTCAGGGCAGCCCCAGTGCGAACAACCACCACAAAACACAGGCTGTGTAGAACGCAACCAGCCGGACACCGGAAGACCGACCCGTCCAGCGTCCGGGCAGAACCGCAGGCATGTGCTGGGGAATCATGACGTGGGACCCAGACGGAACCCGTCAAAGCAGAACCTTGACAGGGAGGGTGGGACAAGCCCGCAGAGACGTCAAAACGGTGATTAGACACACGCTGCACATGCTCGAGCAGGTGAGGTCGCAGGGGGACACAAGTGCGAGAAGACGAAGACAACATAAACGCAAGCTCCAGATGTGAAAACCAGCGTCGGCCGAGCAGACCCAGGCAAGCCGGCGGATGCGCCGGGAGAGAGGTTAGGGACCTGGGAGCTGGTCGCGCAGGTGGCCCGGAGCGGAGCCGAGAGAGGACAAGGACCTGACCGTGTGCACGGGACAGCAGCAGCCCCTGTCGGCGTCTGAGAGGGTAGGGGGCGGCGAGCCACACGTGTGCGGGAACATCTGGCCCCACGTTTTCAAATGCGAATAAAGAGTCTACACCGCAGACCCAAGATTCTCCGTGCGTTCCACGCACATACAGCAAAGCACGTCCGGGTGTGTGGACGACAATCAGATCGCTGGAACCTGTGTAGGAAGAGCAGCTCCCGGGCAGCCTGAGGAAGATGACGGTCCAGCCTCGTGCTGGGAGAGCGGGGCAGGAGGGCCCGGAGCAGCCGCAGTCCCGTGAGCGGGGCACCGGGCCGGCCAGGCAGATCAGTCCCGGGTCAGGGGGGCGAGGGACCTGGCGGGATCCGCTGTCTTCACCCTGGAGTCACCGTCCTGACTGGAAGAGGCTGCAAGCGTGGGGCTCCTGCCCTCTGGGTTCGTCCTGGGCACCTGCCGTCTCTTTTCTGAGTCAAGATTTTTGCTTAAGGAAGACGTGTTGGGTGTCCTCCAAGTGTGGGAGGGGCAGGAAGGAGCAGAGGGGCGGGGGTGGGGGGCACATTCTGGCGGGGCCACCCCTGGGGTTGGTTGTAAGCCGCTGTCCCCCCGGGACGCTAGGAAGGTGCTTTCGTAGGAGGGAACAGTGCTCGTCGCCTTTCCCAGGGCAGTGCAGTCCTCAGGGTCCTGGGGCTGTGACGGGAGCGAGCCCCTTCCGCTCCCGCACGCACCTTGCCTGACGCACGGAGCCTTCTGAATGAGGACAAGCAAAAAACCCCAACAAACGGACTTAAAACTCATGGGTTCTTTATCAGCGGAAACAGATACATCTGATAGAAACGAGAGGAAAGAGACGTCCAGGGGGAGATTCGGAGGGGGGGGGGCTGGATTCTGGGTCTGCACGTGACACCTGCTGGTTAAACCTTGTCTGCACAGGGCGGGGCGGGGCGGGGGGAGGGTCAGCAGGGGAGTCAGCGGGGGTGGGGGGCAACGGCCCAGGCCTTTGTTTGTGTTCTGGGCCCTCCGCGGCCAGCAAGGTGAGAGGACCCCAGCGGGGTGGGCAGGGTCGGCACCACGAGCACCTGTCTCCAGGTGTGGGGGGTCCTGGCCCCGGGTGTCTGTGCCGGCTTCTCACCCGCGGCTGCTGAGGACGTGGTCCCTGACATCTCGGGGAGCGCACGCACTAACTCCATACGGCGCTCGTGGGAGGGCCGCCGGGCTGAGTCTCCCACGGGTGTCCCGGGTGGGCGCTTCCGACCCCCGTGTTGCAGGTTTTTGGCCATTCCCGGCGCACGCTGGGCAGCCACCCCCAGCAAGGTCCACGTGTGGGGTCCTTGGGGACTCTCTCGGGGGTCAGGGTGTTCTGGGGGTGGAGCGGGTGCTGCTAACCTCCCTGGACCAGGGTAAGAGGGGTTTGTAACACGCCCGTATCTTTCCTTAATAAAACAAGCCGAAGCATGGCGAATCCCACCGAGGGTGAGGCGGTGGGGCGGGGGCAGGGTCCTTTCTGTCGCCCGGCCTCATTCGGGAAGTAAGTTCTAGCAGAGCTCTGGTGTGTGGGCAGATGGACATGTTTATTTCAAGAGACCCTTTGATCCCCAAATTACTGCGTTTCTAGACATAAATTCCAAACTGGGTGATCACACAGTCTGATGAAACAGCCCTAACGGAGAAGTACTGATGGACGGAACCCAGAAAGGCCCCTCTCGGAGCCTGCAGCCTGGTAATTCTGCAAGAAAGAGCCGGAAGGCATCTGCACTCGCCGGGCAAGCCTGCCGCCCGCCTCCACGGTCTCGGGGTCTCGGACCGGATGGCCGCTTGCGGAGCCTGGGGGTCCTCGGGGCCGAGCGCACGGGTGTCGGGACCTTGAGTGGCTGCCGCTTCAGCACGTCTGAAACTGTCCAGCCGCGGAAACAGAGCCACAGGCTTCCCGGCAGCCCTGGCGGTTCCTCCGAGCCGGACTCCATCCCATAGCGGCAGCCCCCCACCCCCGCCTGCCGGGTTCCTTGTCCAAACAGACCTCGCAAGGAGCCGGCCCGCGTCCTTCCTCCGTCCACGCATGCGGCAGAGGCGCCGTAGCCTCCCATCCGGTGGCTTTGGAAACGGCCTTGGGTGCCTGGCTGGTGGGGGCTGGGCTTCTTCTCACTGGAAGCGCCTTGGAAGCAGGGGCCCCTGCCCGTCCTGCGGTGGGGCTCCCGTCTCTTCCCGGCAGTCCGCCTCCTGCCCGGCCCCTGCCCTGCGCCCTTGACCTTGACCCTGCCCGGCCCCTGCCCTGCCCTTGACCTTGACCCTGCTGGCCCTGGCGCTTGTGCTCACGCCTCTGGGGCGCCCCGGCCTTGCTCTTGGCCCTTCCCCATGAGGTCGAGTTCTGCCTGCTGCCCCCAAATCCCCACCTGTCACCCCACATCAACCCCACCCCATGTCCTGCACCCTGACAACCCAAGCAGGAGCCCAGGCACTCCCCAAACTGCCCCAAAGCGGCCTTGGCCACCTGCAGCACAAGCCTGCTGGGCGGCCGCCTGGGGGACCCCCCACTCTGGGCCTCTCCTCTGCAGCCTCGGCCTCCTCTCTAAGACCCACAGGCCCTCACTTGCCCTGTACTCCACCATCTCCTACAGGCGGCTCCCTGCCCTGGCTTCCACCCGGCTCCCGGCCCCCAGCTACCTCCACCCGGCTCCCAGCTCCCAGCTCCCAGCTCCCAGCAGCCTGCACCTGGCTCCCACAGCTGCCGCTGCCGGCAGGACGAGCCCCAGCAGAGCTTGTCCTCTGCTCCCCACACAGCAGCCCTTTGCTTCTGGGAGCTCCGAGGCTGGTCAGGCCGTTGTCGTGGCTCCTTGCCGCCCAGCCACGCGAGGCAGCCACACAGCCACCAGCTGCACCTCTTATGTCAGGGCAGCGAGGTTCGGCTACATGCCTGGAGGTCAGAAAGCCTGCCGGGCCGTGGGAAGCCCCGACAGGGAGGGCTGACCTGACGGAGTGCCGGGCAGCAGCGGCACAGCCGTGGACAGGCGCTCCTCCGACTTCACGGGGACACTGGCCAAGGGCAGCTTCTAGGCGGCATCTGTGCTACAGGGCCACCCGCCCTGAGGTTCCGGGAGGCCCCAGTGGCTGTTAAGTCAAGAGCACTTGGTTCTGGAAAATGGCCAGCAACGCATGTGCCTGGGGTTGCTCCCCAGCTCCCCCACCTGAGCTCCCTGCCCCCCCAGGAGGGTCCCTCCCTCTTCCCCTCCCCTCCTCCACCTGGGTCTTCCCCTCCCTCCCTGCCCTGCCCCCACCTTCTCCTCCCCTCCCCCATCTCTCCCTCCCTCCACCCCTGCTTGGACTCTGTGCCCCACCCCCAGCCCACCTCCTGTCCCAGGCCTGCCCCTTACATTCTAGTTCCTAGGGGTCCCAGGAGCTCTAGGTCGTGAGGGAGCCCTGGACCCCACTGAGTGGGCCACTCAGCAATTTTTAATGCAAAAGGAGGGGCAGCTCCCAGAGCAGCAGTGGGCAAGTGCGGCTCCCCAGTGATGGCAGGGGCTCCCCCCACGCCTGCAGCCCAGCTGTCCATGGGGACGGGACGGAATGTCCTTGGGTCCTTGCTCCCGCCCCTGTGACTCCGCACACAGAGCAGGTTTTCGGGGCAGGAGTAAACATTTGCCCCAGGGAAAGCCGACTCTCCGGGGAGTCCCTTAGAGTCTCTGGGAACCATCTTGCGCTCAGGACTCTCTCACCATGGGGCCTCGCGTTACAACAGACGGGTCCAGTGTTGGTCTGCGGAGAGCGGGCTTCGATCCAGATGCTTTCACAGGCTGAGAAGGAAGAGGTCTTCGGCCTGTGCCACTCGGCTGTGCCGTTTCCCTCAGGGCTTCCCAGGAGTCCAGGAAATGGGTTTCCAAGGAAAACAGGCCGCTCTCAAAACCCAGGAGTTTGTTTCCTAAACCACAGGTGCAGGACTCACAAGTTTGAGAGGCTCACTCTCTCCGGCTGGGGTGGCTGGTGTCACGGATTGCTCTCTTTCCAGTGACCCCATCACCCCCACACCCACGTGGCCTTCAATAGGGCCGGTCCCCTGGATGGCCAGCATTGCCGCAGTTCTGGAGGTGTGGGGGTTCTCCAAGGGGCAGGGGGTGTGGCGTGGGGCCCACAGGAACGTGCAGCTGGACCTTCTGGCTTCTCAGGGCAGACCCAGAGCTGAGAGTTCCCTCCCAAACTCCCAGCACCTGTGCACCCACGGGCGGCTGTGAGAGCATCTGGCAGGGTCGCCGGGGCAATCCTGGCCCCTCCAGGCCGCGTACCGCTTGTAGGGAAGACGAGGACCTCAGGTTTGTACCGAGCTCAGTGCAGAGTCTCAGCCGATGTGGACGGTGGCCTCTGGGGCCTCCTCTGAGAGGCCCTGTGGGGTGAGAGGGACTGGGATGGCACCAGGGGGGATGGGTGGCCGAGGCCACAGCACCCACCTGTGACTTGTAAGGGACGAGCCGGGCAAGTGACACGTCAGGGTAGGCACTGATCCTGCCCCCGGTGGCCAGCGGTGCTGGACGATGCATGGTTGGAGCGAGAGGCAGGAGCGGAGTCTGGGAGAGAGCTTTCCTGGGGGTCAGCAGGAGATCAGCCGAGGGTCTGTGCTCCGGCCTCTGGATCCCACGACCCTCACCCACTGTGGGCTCCGGTGCAGCCGTGGAGGCAGCCTCGGGGCTCTGGCGGCCTCATGGGGGACGTTAGTGCCTTCTGCAGAGTCACTGTGCGCCCTGGGTCCGTCCTGTCCACGGGGCACTGGTCCTGCTGTCCTCTTGACTTCCGGGATTGTAGCAGGATGAGCGGAGGCCTGGGTCGTGGCAGAAGCCTCTAGAATCCTGCCGGCTCTGAGCACGCAGACCCTTAGCCTAGGAGGGGCCCTGGGGGATGCGTGGAGCAGGGTGGTCAGAGCCCCGGGGACCTTCCAGCGGGCAGGTTCCTGTCCACCCAGCCGGGTCCCGCGGGGGAAGTCTGATGGGGCCTCAGCCAACCACCCTTTGTGACATGATTTCTGTTGTCCTCACGCTCTGTGGACATAACCGTCCGGTGCCTAATCCTTCCCCGGGGGAGGCCAGCGTCCTGGGAAACCCGATGCCCCCTCGCTCGTCACAGAGGCGGGGCCTCAGCCTCATGGCTTGCTCTGTCCTACAGAAAAAGGTTAACCCCAAACCAGGTTTGGGGAAGCGGCAGCATCTGTCCTCACATCCACTGGGGCGGGAGCTCAGCCCCCTGCCACAGGTGAGGCCAGGCTGGGCTTCTCGGACCCCAGGACACCCTGGAGCGGCACAAGGGCCCGACGCGCTCCTGGACTCCTCAGCACTGCAGCCAGAGCTCATCCTGCGGGATTGGCGGTCCTGCCGAGACCCTACACTTCAGGCACATGGATGCTGCCCGCGGCCTGTCAGCCCTGGGCAGGCTCCTCCCTGGCGGCCAGACGCGCCTGCTGTACACTTGCCCCTCAGCCTGCGGATGTCCCTCTGGGCTGCCCTCCCCGGAGACCCCTTTCTGCATGTGGAGGGGGCCGCCTGGGCTGGTCCTCCCCAAACCAGGGCCAGTGGGGACCCAGGGTGAAGGGGGTCTCTGTTTCCCTGGGCCCAAGTATTTTCGGTGCTTTTCAAGTCTCTCTTCAGCACCTCCCGCTGAAGCCTGTACATGTGGGTGAACGTTCCAAGTTTTTTCATGATTTTTGCTTTGTTCTTTGTTGGGCCTCGAGCGCAGAACGCAGATGCTGCAGAAGCGTGACACCTGACGTATTGCAGCTTCGAAGACGGCCCGTGTCCCTTCTCCTGCTGGCAGACACAGGCCACCCACGACGGTGCGGGCGGGAGGGTGCTGGAAGGGCCTGGCTGGCGGCATCGGACCTCTTCCTGGGCGACCGGGGAGCGCGGCAGGGGCTGGGGACCCAGAACCCACGCAGAACCTGCGGAGCCTGGCGCCTCAGGCTGGCGCTTGTGGTTCCCCACGGGCCTGGACCAGTGTGAGGAGGCTGCCAGGCCACCCCTGGGGGCTCCAGATGCTTTGGCCACACCGTGAGGGACCGGGGACGAGGCTGCTCGGTGGCGGACAGTGGCCCCCAAGCTGCCCACACCCAATGTGCCCTGGCCAGCGGGTTGTCACCTGGAGTGCCCCGTGGGAAGGCTTCTCACCCCCGTCTGCCTGGGCACCAGGAGGAGAGCTGGAGCGGGGTCCCTCCCCCACCGCTGCGGCGCTGACCTCAGGCCCATTTGCAGATGGGAGCGGGGTCCTGTCCCGTCCCCGCCCATGGCCTGGGGGTGGCAATGGGTCCATCGGAGACCTTCCACCACCCCTTGCTAGGACCCTAACCAGGCTGTGGTAGACGGAGGCCCACTCCACCCGTTACTGCCGGGGCAGCCCGCACATCCAGGGGGGTCGGGTGCCCTTCTTGGGGGGTGTCCCTGGGTTCCTCGCCAACTTGGACCCCAGGCCGGAGTCTGCGGCCCCGGAGACATGGGGGCCCAGTGGCCCATCAGCAGAAATGGTACAGCCGTAAGTTCCCGAGGACTCCCGCCGCGAGGCCAAGGGGCCCGTGTCCGCATGCAGACGTGGCTTCCCCTTCCTCCCTCTGCCAGCTCAGAGCCAGAGACGTCTGGGCAGCCCTGGGCACCCAGCCACCCAACAGCCACCCTGGGAAGGGCTCTGCTTCCTGGGGTGGCCAGCGTCCATGCCACCGGGGACCCTTTGATCCAAGGGGACCTCCCTGATCACACGGTTGCCACTTCCTTCTCCACGTTGTCCGGGTCTGTGCGGTCCAGGGACTGAACCTTCACTGTGAACCTTGACTCTGCGGCCGCCCTCCCTAAACTGCCCTCCGCGTGGGCAGGGAGCCCATCTTTCTGGAGCTGGTCTTGAGATGGGCCGAGGAGACCAAGGGGCTTCTGCCTGGCAGGCGCCCCCCAGCCCCTGCCCCTGTCCTCGTAGGAGGTGCCATAAGCGGCTGGGGGGGGGGGGGGGGTGAACCCTCGTCAGCACCTGCTGAGCTGGGACAGGCCTGGGCTCCTGTCCCAGAGAATAAAAGGGCACTGGCCATCCACCCATCCCCAGAGCTTGGGCATGCGGTGCTACCCAGCGGACATGCACCGCACGGACATGCCCCTGGGTCCTAGCGTCCAGGGGAAACTGGACCGTGTGGGTGGGGAGGGCGAGCCAGAAGAGGCAGTCGCCCTCGCAGGGGCCCCTCAGCCTGGGACTGGCCTGCTGGGGACCTTCTCACTCTGTGTGCCCGCGCGGGGATGGCACACCTGGCCCGCACGCCTGGTCCTGGCTAGCCCGGCGGAGACTGCCATGCCCATGGCTCTGAAAGGTGGGCTCTCGGGTCAGGCCTCGGTGGAGGGGGTCAGAGGCTGGCGAGGCCTCTGTGGCTTTCCGGCCCCACCTACTGCACCTGCTGCCCGCGTCCCCATCTGGGCCCGGGAGGGATCCTTCCCAACCCTCCCCCGCTCCCGCGGCGCTCCCCGCTGGGAAGGCTGAGACCGCGGGGGTGCAGGGCAGATCTTCAGCTCGATGGAGAGAGAGCAAGCCGGGAGGGCCCACGAGAGGGGGACGAAAAGCACCTCAGCATCAACGTAGGCTTCGCTCCATCCGGCCCTCGGGAGGCCGCGGGCGGCGGGGGCGGGTGTGTCACTGTGGATTCAGTCAAAACTGGGCACCATGACACCAGAGAAGGTGAGGTGCTTCCCAAGCATAAGAAGGATACAGAAACCCGCCTGGAGCTGGGGGAGGGACTGGTCTTCCGGGGTGGAAGGCCCTGGACCCCAGGGTGACCCCGCCCACCTCCGTGTCCCCATAGGCGCTGCAGTGTGACATCTCTGTGGAGGAGGACAGCCACCGGGAGTGGACATTCATGCTCTACAGCTTCCATCACAGTGGCCAGGCCACCAGGGAGTGACGTGCCCACCACCTATGGGCGGCCCCTAGTGCCCCGTCTCTGGAGGGAAGGACAGGCCGGGGCCTCTCCCGGGAGGCAGGCGGTTCCAGGAGCTACTGTCTGGGCTTCTGACAGACCCCTCCAGGCCTCTGGCTCAGGATGGATTCCCCGGGGCGGCGGGGAGGCCGGAGGGCACCAGCACACTGTCCCCTGCCGGCCTGTGCAGCACATGACCACTGACAGCTGAGGGCTCTGAACACAGATTTAGTGTCCAATTTAAGCATCCCGAGATGGGATCCCAGTAACAGCCCGGCTGTGCCCGGGAGGCCTGGGGCACGCACACAGCTGGGCTCAGGGGGAGGAAAGGTCGCGGAGACGGGTGTGTGTGGGGGCAGTCGACCGGAGGCCGCAGAGGGCCGCCTGCCAGTGACGTCATGGCCGTCCTCAGGACCTGTCCAGCCTGCTGGACGCCATGCACCAGGCCGTCGGTGCCCCCGTGAACCGCTCCTGTGGCAGCACCGAGACCCTCCGTGTGAAGCTGACCGTCAGCCCTGAGTCTTCCTGTAGGAGGAAGGAGTCGCCGCAGGCCAGGGTGAGGGGCTCCCCTGCTCAGACACCCTGGCAGCCCCACCTGCACACCCTGTGCCCACCACCTACGGGCGGCCCTGAGCCCATAGGGTGGTGGGCACTCCCCGAGCCTCTGGTCACCGGTCCGCGCCCCATCTCCCGAGGGCGGGATGTCCGTGTGGTCAGGGGTCGGTGAGTGGCGGAAACACCTGGTCCCTCCTTCCGACCGGGAGCCCCTTGCTGCGGGCTGGAGGCGGAGCTCCCAGGGAGCCCGGGGGCCGACAGGAGGCCGTGCGCACACGTCACGCGAGTGGCCGGGGTCCGGCTCCGTCCTCAGGCTTGTCCTCGGTGGGAGCAGCCCCGCCCACCGCTTGCTGCCTGCAAGGCCTCAGGGCTGTGCCCTCACGACAGAGCCCCAAGCTGGGCACCTGGGCACAGAGGTCGGGCTGCTGGCCGAGGGGTTGGGCACGGCCGGCCACCGGGGTGAGGGCACCACCTCGGGACCTCTCTGGCTGGAGCTGCGTGTCTTCGGTGTCTGAGAGGCGGGCGAGGTTCGAAGGGCAGTGGCGGACTGGCCCCGAGACCCTCCATCGCCACGCTCTGGTACCCTGGGCGTGTCACGGTGACTGGGCAGCCCCCTTCGCGCTGGCCCTCTCCCTGCCGCAGGCAGTGACGCTGCAGCTCTCCTGACCCTTGCAGGGCACCCCCGATGGCGGTGCTGGGTTTTGCCCGGGGCCGGCTGGAGGCTGTGCCATCCTGTGCCTTCCTCCTGTTCCCTCTGGGGCAGTGGGTGCTGGTTAAAGTCCCCGCCCAGGACCCTGAGACCGCCCACTGCAGGTATCCCTTCCGCTCCGAGTGCCTGCTCTGGCCTCAGGCGGCAGCGAGAACTCGTGCCCCCATCCCCGCATGACACACAGGAGGCCGGGCGCCGACCCCCAGCCCTGCTGCCAGCAGGGCCCCTGCTGCGCAGGCGAGAACGTGGAGGGGAGAAATCACTACCCAACCTGGCCGGAGTCGAGAACTGCACGTCTAAGTTCAGCCCGGTAAGTGCTGGAGACCAGCCCCGGGTCTGAGGCCGTCGGGAGCTGAAGCCCTGTCTGTGGGTCCTCGGGTCCCAGCAATGAACCCCGTCCAGGTGTGGGGGTCGTACCTGCCCTGAGGTGAGATGTCGGGAGCTGCGCAGGTCTCGCGGCACCCCATCTCTGCAGGGACCCGCCGGCAGGGCAAGCAGGAGCACCCGGTCAAGGCTGCGCGCCCCCAGGGCAGATCCTGCTGGTAGGAGTCTGACACACACCCTGCACGGCAGCGCAGGTCGCAGGTGTTGGCCAACCACCTGCCGGCCACACCGAGCACTGCCGGAGCCCTGGACATTCAGCCCTGGCTGAAGGGTCAGGAGAAGTCACTCCTCAGGGCCCCCAGGGGCTCAGCATGGCCGCCGCGGGTACTCAGCAGAGAAGCTCCGGCTACTTCCCGCCAGCTGCGCCACTCCGGGTCCCCTGGGACGGCCACCCCCCCACCCCAGCCTCCGCCACAGCCCCAGGGTCTCAAGCAGTCCCAGCAGAAGAGCAGGGAAGGCCACTGGCCACTCAAGGCGCTGCCCCGCCGGCCCATGGGGCTGGAGCACGAGGCGGTGCGGGACCTGCGGGCAGCGCTGGTCGGCGAGGACGAGCAGGCCCGTGGTCCACCACCACCCACCCAGCGCGGCCGCAGCTGCCAGGGGGAGGGCCTCCTCCACCCCCGTTCCCTTCTGTGCTCCACACAGACGTGGATCCAGAGGGACACAGGGACATACGTGTTCTGGAAAATACCCAGTGTCCGCGTTTGTCGGATTCAGACGAGGCTGCGGCAGCGTGGAGGGGCCCCGCTCAGACGCGCCGCGTGCTGGGGTGCTCGGGGTGGCAAGGGCTCCCTGTGATTTATTCATTATGAGGTCAGAGGAGCTGGGCTCCGGGCAGCTGTCCCCGGCGAGTTCAGAGGCCACGCGGCCCCCACACCCTGATGGACGGAAGGAGGGTGGCCCCGTGGGGCAGGGAGCTGTCAGGAAACGTGGTGGGAGGCAGCAGAGCAGGGCTGAGGGCCAGTGGGATGCCCCTGGCATCTTCAGGGACACAGATGTGACAGCATGCAGTCTTCTCATCTTGAGGGACACAGACACGGACATGGAGAAGCTAGGGCACAGCCTCGGTAAAGCTCCCCTTTGGGAGACCTGGATTTGCTCTGGGGCGGAGGAGAGGGGCAGCAGACCGGCGGGGACCCGCAGGGAGCCCCGGGGCACGTGCAGTGGCTGCTTCCCTGTTCCAGGGGTCACATCAACGGCCGGCAATGGGCAGGTCTGTGTGGACACTTCTGGAGCCCTTGTGAGGAAGAGCTGACGCACGAGCCCCCTGCCCCAGGCTTATGCAAATGCGTTCTGTGCTGTGTCGTGCCTGTGCCCCGACAGGCTGTCTGAAGCGTCTGGTCCCCTGTGCCGCCGCGGGTGGCCCAGCTGTGCAGAGGAGGCCGCCCCACGGGTGTCGACCCTCCGCACTCACACAGGCACTTGCACACTCCCTACTGAGGGGTGAGCGTTCCCCCCGCTGTGCTGCAGAAGCAGACAAGAAGCCCCAACACCCAACACCCACGCCCCAAACTGGGCTCATGGCAATGGGACACTGGGCGGCACATCTGGGGCCGCGCACACCGAGGCCGACAGGTAGATGGCGTTTCACATCATGAGACCCCGGCTGCGAGGCTGGAGTGGCACCTGCCGCGGGCCCCTCCTCCTGACATCCTGCGCCGGGCTCTTCCAGAAGTCCCCGGGATTTCTGAGTATCTGCTGTCTTCCCCAGGGCCTCCACACCCCTCACCCCACACCGCCCCCCCGAGACACCCCCACACCGTCCCCCGCCCCTGGGGCCCATCCTGTTTCCTCCTTCCTGTCCCACACCCACGTCTCCTCACTTGCGGAGATGCATGCCCGCGGCCGCGGCCAGCCTCACCCCTGCTGCCGGAACCTCGGTCCATCTGCCCCCGGGCCCGGCCTGTGAGCTTCGAGGCCACACGTCTTGTCCTCGGTCCCAGACACAGGGGGAGCCCAGAGGGCCCCAGAGCGCGTGCCTGCAAGAAGCCGCGCTCCGAGCCTCCGAGCCCCTCTGGCACCTGCGTGGGCTGCCGTGGGAAGGGTCCCCAGATGAGGACCCCCGAGGTTAGGACGGGGAGGATGGGCCCAGGGATCCAGGGGAGGTGGGAGGTGCAGGTGCTGCTCAAGTGTGTGGGCGGGCGTCAGGGTGTCTCGCCTGCCCCGTCCCAGGGGGTTCGGGAACATGGGTGCCCCCGTCCCGCAGTGCTGGGCACAGGCTGAGGGTCCCAAGGGGGCTGTGGGCAGGGGCGGGTCGGGTGGACACGGGCCTGGAGTGTCAGGAAGGGTGTGGGGCGCTGGGTGGGGGTTTCAGCCAGAGGTTCTGGGAAGAGCTGTGGTTTTAGGAAGAAGGGGTCTCAGAGCACAAGAGGAGGGTAGGGGCAGGCAGCTGGGGAAGGCAGAGGGACCGCCCGGGGTGAGCCCTAGATGCAGGATGGTGTCCTGGTCAGCCTGGGGGGGGGGGGCGGCGCTGCCCCAGTGGGCAGCTGGGAAGGAGCCTCTTGCTTCCTCAGATGTTGGCAGTGCCCGCGCTGGGGCAGAGGACAGGACCTGGAGGGGCGGCCGGTGCCCAGGGAGGAGCACCGTGGACAGGCCAGTCCCCGCAGCACACCTCATCCCCAAGACCTGGGGTCATGGCCAGGCTGCGACCGGCTCCCAGGAACCTCGGTGCCATTGGTCCAGAACCATGACTTGGAACCACCGGAGACACTCCGCACATGGCGAGTGACAGTCCCCACTGCACACCAAGACCCTCCCCACACCTGCCTGGGAGCACCAGCGTCTGGGCTGGCGTCTGGGCGGGTATTTCTGACCCCGGCAGCCTTCCCCGCGCACAGGCTCCACCTGACGCCCCCCCCACCCCCCGCCCCAGAAAGGAACAAAACGGCCGAGGAGGGACGGACTGTCTCAGCTTGAGCTGAGGCGTCCCGGCTGCTCCCACGCACCCTGGAGCTCCCAGATCTCAGGACTCAGAGGTCACAGGACCCAGCTCCCGTGGGCCACAGCGTGTTTCTCCGCGGAACCAACACAAGAGCCGCGAACACCTACCCCCAAATGCCAAAGGAATGGAGATCCACACGGCCACCACGCCTGCCGGGGCCCCTCCCTCGGGACAGAGGCCCTGCGGCAGGCGGGGCCACTGGAGACCACCCACCAAGTACCCCGGAGCAGACACGTCTCCCAGCCACGTGACCCCACCCACCCGTCCGCGGCCACAGCGGTTGGGGTGGGGGGGCAGACTGGGACCTCTTGGCTTCTGTTCCTCTCACCTTCACCCCTGCCCCTCCCTCGGGGTAGGGGAGGTCACTGTAGGGGGAAAAAAAAAAACAAACTACAAAGAAAAGCCAGAGGAGCCGTCTCCTGCCCTGAACGTCTGTCAAGGTCCTGGTAAAGGCGTGGGACTGCCGGGCCCCCAGCCGCCCCGGGAGAGGCAGCGGCAGGGCCGGCCCCTGGCGCCTGGGTGCAGGAGCTGAGGCATGAGGCCGCATGCAGGGTCAGGCCACATGCAGGGTCAGGCCCGGGGAGGAAGGGGCCCCAGGAGAGCCGGGCATGGGTGATGCCCCCAGGCAGGCAGTGCCACCCAGCCCAGTCCTGCCAGGAGGGCACGCCTGTCCGCCTGGGGTCCCTGCAGCAGACGAGCGTGCATCCTGAGTTCATGTGGCCCGGGACTTCATGGTCTCCACTGAGGACACATGCTGCGCTGTGACTGTCTCCGCCTGGAGGAGCGCTGGAAACCAGCACCACAGAGCCCTCTGCTGACCACCCCTGCCCCGTGAACACACCACATTTCCAGTGCCACCAGCTGGGCCACATCCACTGTGCAGGCCAGCGTCCCCCAACCTGCCCTGGCCTCACACCCCTCGGGCCCCGCCAGCCCGGGACCACAGGTGAGGGGAGAGCCTGCAACAAGAGCCCAAGGCCCAGGGCCCTCAAGCACCTCCAAGTTCCCCAGGCCCAGAGCCCCTCCGAGGCCTGTTGTGCCCCGACCTGACCTGTTCCCAGCAGGGCCCCTGCCTCCTGCCGTGGGCACCACAGCTTCCAGTGTCCCCCATAGCCTCCAACGTCCACACCGCAGGCACGGCTTCCTGCTGCCTGCTGAGTCCCGCCTCGGAGCCCCTCTCACCTCAGGCCGTGCCTGCTCAGGACCTTTGCACCTACTCTTGCCTGTGCCTAGAGACTCTGACCCTCTCTCCTCCGCCATCTGTCCCAGCTTCCCCACACCCGGGGGCCGACTGAGGCTGCATCCGGGGGCCGGCTGAGGCTGAATCCCCGAGCCACGGACAGAAGACTGAAGGCTCACAACTGTGCAGAAGCGTCTCGGTCACAACTTCAGGCCACAATGGCCACTCTGGCTCGTGGGGGCTGGGATCCCTCTTGGCAGGGACAGGGCTGGCCCACCTTCTCTGAGGCGCGGTCACACAGGGTCTGAAGCCCCAGGGTAGTCGCTCTGCTCTGCTGCCCATACTGTCCAGACTCCTGCAGCTACAGGGCTGCCCTGGGGGCACTGGGTACCGGAGGCGGAGTCAGGACCCCCGACTCCTCCAGGTCCTTCCCCTGCATCTCCACCAGCACCCCCCCACCCCGCCATCTCCCTGCCTGTGACATCTGAGTCCCCCGCCACAAAGGCCAGGCCTCCACTCCAGGTCACATGTGGGCGCCCTGGGCTGGGTCAGGGCTCCCGGTGGGAATGAGGGAGGGTCACTCCCCGGCGTGCCCGGCATCTTAGTTGTTCAGAACATGCAGATTTCACCCCTCCCCATGGCACACCTACGTTACCCCCTATGCAGCCCCGTGCCCGCGGTCACAGGTTCCCACTGCGTCCATGGGTTCCCACTGCGCCCACATGCCCCTCCCAGGGGTGGTCACCAGCACGCTCCCGGCCCTGTCCATTCAGGCGGGCATCACAAGTAAACGTTAGCACAGGACATGTGCCCCGACGGGCTCGTTCTGCGTGACCCCACGTCCTTGAGGCGGCTGGAACTTCGTTCCCTGGGACACACAGACCCCATGGTTTCCCCCTCACCAAGGGCTGATGCCGGCGTCTGCACCGTTTTGGCTGCTGTGAACACGTGGGGACACCAGGTCTCCTGGCTGCAGGGAGTGGGAAGGTGGGAGTCGAGAGTCTCTTGGGGTTCAGGAACAGCGGTGCCTGCACACGCCCCCAGCCACGAGGGCGGGCTCCGGGAGAGCACGGACAGCACCCATGCCTGGGCCTGGACGCTGGAACAAGGGGTCCCCTCCAGTGCCACGCGAGCCCACCTTCTGGGAGGTACGACCTCGGCACGTGGCTGCACCCCATTCTCTCGCTGAACGTCGACGTTCTCGGACTTTCCCGCGGTCCCAGCCTTGCTCTTCCCTCCTCTTGCACCAGCGACGCCGCCTGAGACAGCGGTGGTCAGACCAGGACACCCGCGGGCCAGGGACCCAGGCGCTGTCCCCGCCGGCCCGTCTACATGAGACCCGTCCACCAGTCCGGGTTTTGTACATTTATTCTTCTAATAACAAAACCATACAAAGCCAAGGCAGCTACAGAACCCCATGGGCCCTGACCAGAGGCTCACAGGCTTCCTCGAGGCTCAGTGTGGACAGGGGTGCATGCAGCCGAGTCCCCACCCCCACAGCCGCACAAGGTCTAGGTCATGGGTACAGGGTAGGGGTCCCAAGGGTCCCAGGGCCGTGCCTCCACCCCCGACACGAGCGGGACCAAGGGCCAGAGAGATGGGTTTCGCCACTGACCCCGGTGCAGACCTACGGCGGGCGAGTATGGACTCCCCAAGCCCGGTGTGTTGGTTTGGCACACGCTCTGGCCATGGTCACTCTGACGCAACAAGGACCCTCCGTGCCACACAACGGCGCCTCAGAAGCATCTGGACACACACACTCAGCCTCCACCCAACCTGAAATCTAGGGACCTGGCCGACTTCCCTGGGGGTCCAAGGAAGCCAGGAAGAGCCCAGGACGCAGCCACGGGCTTGTTCACAGAACCAGTCTCCTTACAGACATCCCGAATTATCACTGGAGAACCCCGAGGTGCTTTCATGAGTAAGTACACTGCGCAGTGAGGCCCGGGCACAATGACCACGACTGTCGACAGCCTCGGACCATCCCAACAGCCCCTAGTGCCCTGCACATGGCTGTCACATCCTGTGTGCTGGCCAGAGGGGACAGGCATGGGAAGACAGGCACACGGGCTCCAGTTCGAGTCCCCCAGGACCTCACGCAGCCCCGCAGCCCCTCCCTGGAGCCTGGTACGTGGCGATGGAGGGTGACGGGTGTGTGTATGCCGGTCGGGGAGCCGTGGGGTGACTGCGCAGAACCGGGCACGGTCGCCTGTGCAGGACGTGGCTCACACATCCCAGCTGCAAACCCAGCCTGGGCCTCTGTCCCTCAGGCAGCTTCCTGTACCCGGAACTCCCAGAACAGCCCATGCTTGAGGACCACCCGCGTCCTCCTGTAGACGCTCCTGCAACGGGCAGGCATGCTGACCAAGGCCACCCAGCTGAGCCCGAACGGACGGCTCTCCTCGGCCGTAACTTACAGGAACACAGACGGGCACTCACAGGGACAGGCACTGAGGAGGCTGACCGAGGGACTGAGGCCCTCCGCCACCTTCCTGAACAGACCCGTGGCCCAAGACGACCGTAAGTCTGAGCGGGATTTCTGGTGAACGTCCTGGGTGGGGCAGAACTTAACCGTAACCATAGCAACCAGGTAGGTCTGGCCACAGAAACCACTTTTGGAACCCACAGTCTGAGCGTGTGGCCAGTGTTACTGGTCCTGTTCCGCGTCATCGTGAGCCTCCCTCGGGGATGCACGGCATGCTGAGGGCATCCACGCCTCCCCTCCACACGAGGAAATCTCTGCAGCTGCGTGCTGGCTCTTGGCCTAGGGAGCAGAGCTGTGGGGCTAATCTGGAAACTTCTGTAGGAAGCCACATGTGGCGCGATCCCCAGCCTGCCCAGTGTGCTGCGGGGTGGGCTGAGGGTCAGGAGTAGATGGTGACCACCTCCCGGCCACTGCCCCGGACCAGAAGGACTCTGTCAAGCCCCTCGGTCAGGACCTCGAGGAACTCCATATCTGGGGTGACCCGAGTTAAGGACACAGCTGGCTGTGCCTATGGCACTCCCCGGCAGAGAGATCAGCACATGGGAACAGGGCCCCACCACGCAGCCTGCGACGCCAACCCCAACCCACCACGGGCCACAGCCAGGCGCCCCACAGATGCTCAGGGTCAGCGGCTCCCCCGCCCGCCCAACTGGGAGTGGGAGGCCGCTCGCACCCTGGGGCTCCGGGAGCAGACAGAAGAGTCTGCCAAGAACTCAACCAGCCTGCCAGTCCCAGTCTGGTCACCAACCAGGCGCAGAGTCCTCCAGCTTGTGGTCACATCAAGGCTCGAAGCCCAGGAGCCACCTGCTGGGCCCCTCCCCCACCTCCCGGTGTCTGAGGGGAGGGCAGGGGCGTTACCCCGGAGGACACACAGTTAAGGGCGGGAGCCCAGCCTCCCGGGTAGAGCCAACCTGTGACCTCCAAGGTCAGGCCTGGCAGCCTCCACCCAACCAGGAGGGACCCCACCAGAGAGAGGCTGTGAGCTGGGGAACCACGGGTACTGGGGCTTGTCTAGGACAAATGGGACATGGGGCCCCACATCTCAAGGACGGCGTCCAGCATGGGAGCCGGCCAGACAGAGCTTGCAGCCAGCACTGAACCCGTCCCAGGCCCAGAGGTCCTCACTGTGCCGTGGCGGGTCGGGTCCGGGGTCAGGGATGTGGTGATGGGCCCCACGGTGGGCATTTCTGGCCAGGGCTCTGTGTCTGCGTTCTGCTCACTCGTGGTCTGAGGCCCTGCGTGTCCCAGGGTCTCCACTGAGGGTCTGAGTGGCCCAGGACACCCCACAGTTAACAGACACTCGAAACCAATCAAGAACCATTCACCTAGGGCCCCCAGATGCTGCTTTCTGGCACCCAGACCAGGGATGGGGGGCCAGTCTGCTCCCCATGACTCCGAGGTCACAGGTCCAGCCCACGCGTGGAAGCTCTGGGCCCCCTGCCCCTGCCCCCACCCAAGAACCCTCGAGCAAGAGAAGCTGCGCCCCACACGCCCCACCCATCCCCAGGGAGCGGGCTGAAGCACAAAGGATACAGTTCTCGTCCCCCTGACGGTTCCGGGGAGGCCCCGGCATGTTGAGCAGGACCAGCTGTGCACCCCGGGACCTGCTGAGGACGACCCCGTTGAGCTTCACGGCCGTGTGCATTCTCCGGACATTGGACTGGTTCCTGCAGGAGAGGGTCACCCAGGGCTCCAGCCCAGCCCCGGGGAAACACAGCAGTGCTGAGTCAAGTGGGGTCAGCTCCCCACAGAGACCCACGGGGGAGTAGCCTCCCCCGCCCATGAGAGGGCTCTGGTCTCTCAATGTTCTTGGGGGGGCATCACCCAAACCCCAAGCTTCTGCAACTACGCATGTCCCCCATCGGACACTGCGTGTTGCTGGGCAGGAAGGGCTGTCACTCGTGCACCCCAGCCAGAAGGCCAGGCCCAGCCCTGCCGCGCACGTGGCCTTGAGCTAAGCTCCCCAACAGAGCACACAGGGGCTTCTCACTGGTCCCAACAGGGGCGGGAGTCCCAGGAGACCCCCAATGCATCACGCAGAAACAGGCCAGGGGTCCCGTCAGAAATGAAGCCACGAGGGTCCACACCGGGTCTTGGCCACCTGGACGCTGCTGCCCTCGGCAGGGGAGGGATGGACAAGCCTTCTAACCCCTTGTCACATGCTTCCTGCCCCTCGACCTCGCCAACTGCGTGGTTCTGCGCACCTGGCCACGCAGGCCAAGTGCTCGCTGTGCACCAACGGTCCTCCAAGCGCCGGGCAGACTCCTGACGGCTGCCCGCACTCCCTGGCGCTCAGGCACCCAGGGGGCCTCGTCCTGGTCTATCCCACGTGCACCACACGGCTACGGCTCCCCGCGGTGCTGAGCGTGTCCCAGGAAGCACTCAGGAGACGCTGCCATGGGGGCCGACTGCCCCCTGAGCTGGAGAACCCTGGGAATTCTGCCGGTTCCCGGGGGAGCCGCACGACAGGATCCACGGGCCCAGCTGCAGCCCTGCCGAGAGCAGCTCACTGCGCCCGACTCCGGACGGGCGGACAGAGGCCACTGCACAGTGTTCGTCGGGGAGGCCACACCCGGTCACCGGCTCGGCCATACACACCCGTCACAACCACCAATTCCCAGGAGGAAAACAGGAAGCCGGACCCCCTCTGTCCAGTTTCTCCTGATAAAATTACAGACTGGGCACCTGTCCACGGCACAATCAGGGACCTTCCGTTACAAGAAGCACGAGTTAGCTGCCTGGATAGACCACAATTACCAGTGTTTGGGGACAAGAGCCTCTCCAGAAATGAGCATCTGTGATACAGAAGGGTCCCTTACGGCCAAAAATCTGAGAACACATATAATCTTAAAATCAGGGGTTTGGGTCTGGCTCGAAGGGCCCTTGACTCCAGGATGACGTGCCCTGTTGAGGTCACAAGGGTGCGGAGATGGCCAGCATGGCCCTCGTGCTTCCAGAAGCCAGCAGGAACCTGCTTCCACTCCTGGCAGCTGGCCGAGAAACCACCAAGTAAGGGGACTGGTCCCCCTCGCACTGAATGTGACATCGCAGCACTTTCAAAACAGCCTCCAAGTGGACTCTGGGGGTGCTGGGCCGCCTGGGGGTGCCGGTGGGGGCCGCGGCGGATGAGCAGCTGTGTGCACAGAGGCCCCAGAGCACAGCCAACCACCCCGCCCATCAGTCCCGTGCCACCTTACAGGCCAACCTCTGCTCCTCCTGAAGCTTCCCCCAGCCGAGCCCTCAACCAGGAGCCCCCACGGACCCCGGCGACAGCGTCAGCAGGCCCCCAGCTCACACGGTGCTCTAGGGAAGAAACCCTGTGCTTTTGTTCCCTTGAGGGTTCACGCAGGGAGCACGCCTGGCTTGCAGGCGACCAGAGCAGACGGGGAACCAGGCGCCCGCCCACCCTCCAGATCCCGCCACACGCACGGCTTCACGCGCTCCACGCCCACATGCGCCCATCTGCGGGGTGCGTGCTCCACGGGGGCTCCAAGGGCTACAGAAGGAAGGGCAGCCACCCACCGCCCCTCCACAGGGGACACGACTGCAGGTGCTGGGGGCAGGGGCACGGCAGCCTCAGGCAGGTCCCCCGTGGGCCCGCCCAGCTGACCCCGCCGTCGAAGCGTGCACGCGGTCCGCCCACGCCCCTCCTCATGCCCCAGCCAGCAGCTTCCTGGGTGAAGAGGACCCAGGGCTGCAAGCAGGAGGTTCTGCCCCCCCAAAGTGGAGAGACTACCCACATGCTCCAGCTCTGGGGACACTCAGCACCCCAGATGCGGACGGAGCCGCCAAGCGCACCCACTCTCTGCTCCAGCGCCGGCTCAGGACCCGCCCTCCCCACGGCACCGTCCGTGCCCTCCCGGCAGCGTGGAGCCCGGCTGTGCCCTGAGCCGTCGGGACAGACGGGAGCCAGCGACGGCCCAACTCCGCCCCAGGCACATGCACACATGCACACACGCACACACGGCTGCACACGCGTGCACACATGCTTCACAAGAGCCACGGGGGCTAAGCATGCGAGGGAGCAGGTCCGAGAAGCACCCTAAATAAGCGAGAGCACTTACAGGCTTCCCCATTCTCTAGGCAGGAGAGAAAACACAAAGAACTGGTCACTTCGGGAGTGGACGTGAGGAACGCTTGTGAACACCGGGCACATCCCCGCTGCCTCCCCCAGCCCTCCTGGTCCTTCTCCGGGAGGGGGCCTGACCCTCAGGGCCCTCCCCCTACCTGGGCCAGCCCTGGTGGTGCCATGGGCCGAACTCTGACCCCCGTGGGCAGCTGCACAGATGGCGGGGTCACAGCTGGGAGTCCCCAGCCCCCATGAGCCCTGACCGCCAGCTGCTGGGACCCAGCAGAAGCAGACGCGGGGACCCCCGTGAATGCTGTCCCCGGGAAGTGCCTGCAGCCAGTGACCCTGAACCGTGAACCCTCCCATCCCCAGCCCCCGGGGCCCGTGGGCCAACACTCACGGCTTCAGGCTGAAGAGGTCCTTGAACCCGGAAACGCCCGGCTCCTTGTTCTTGTACTTCTCCGCAATCAGCTTCTCCTTGGTCCAGGTCATCTGCACCTTGTCTGGGGTGGACGGGGCCTGGGTTCTGGTGACCACCACAGCATGGGATGCGGTATTCCTGTCGTGGATGAGCTGAGCCTGGCGGGAAAGCAGGGCACGGGGACAGGACCCATCTGTGACCTCTGCGCTCTCACTCACTCCCAAGACCACACAGGAGGAGGCGATGCCAGGACCCAGGGAGCAGCCCTCCCTTGCAGGGGACACGATGCCACTCCCGCCACTGGTCCCCCTCCCCTGGGCACCAAACTCAGCCCTCTTCCTGCCTCAGCTCGGAGGGCCACGGAGAACAGCCCACGCCGCCGTGGCAACACGAGGGAACACCTGCCCCCGAAGTCTGTACTTTATACAGCGCCACACACACAACCGCCTGACCTGTCCATCTGTCCCTTGGTCCTTTGTTCCCGCTTTTCCGTCCACCCACCTCCCATCGCCCCCCCCCCCCCCCCCCCCCCCCCCCACCCCCTCACTCGTCAACAGCACAGGCAAAGTCAGGGCGCCCTGGTCCCGGGTGGGGCAGGCGCGGGATGAGGACGCTGGCGTCGCCAGGACAGGCTGGACAGGCCACGTGCAAACAAGACCACGACCCAGAGGTGCACAGAGGCGGTTGGGGCCGAGGGGATGACAGGAACCAGGACAGAGAAACCGTGGGGTGACGTAAGGGAGGTCCAGGACGGCGCCCGGAGGAGGCCTCAGCAGGCTGGCGCTCGGGCTCACCGTGGCTCCCGGCCAGACGAGCGACAGGAGGGAGGAGGGAGGCCAAGTGGGGGCCGCTGCGGTTTGGGCAGGAGCAGGGCTGGGATGGCCAGAGGACACTGACTCCGAGCAGACCCGTGTTGAGTGGACAGGGGCCCCGACCCTAGCCTGGGTGTGGATCACAGGGGCCCGGGAACACACGGGCAGGGAGAGGTGGCAGGGGCAGAACCGAGCCTACCAGACATTCAGAAAACCAGGTGCGGGGACAGACAGGTCCCGGGGCCCCCAAGACCTGGTCCTGTAGGTCAGGCCTACGCGGTACGGCTGGGCACTCCAAGGACGCGGCTCGGGGGGGGCTTTCGCCGCCGTGTGTGCGTGGGGTACCAGGCGCCCATCCCCACCCTGCACGCACCTCTCTCTCCTGCTCCGTCTTGGACAGCTGCATCTGCTTCAGCATCTGGGACCGCTGCTCCATCAACAGCGTCTTCTCGTACGTGAACGCCGAAATGTCGCTTTCAACCTTGGCAGTGGGGGAAGCGCACAAGCGAACATGTGCTCGGGCTCCCGAGCGCTTCCGCAAACGTCCGAGCTGCACCCAGTGTCTCCCGCCCCCACCCATGTCCGCGGCTGCACCTGGTGCCTGTGCCGGCTGCCCCCCGCCCTCAGCCCCAGTGGCCCCTGAATGGTGCGTGTGGGTGACCACCATAGCTGCACCCATGTCTGCTCCTTCGCCCACTCCCGACGTGCGCCACAGCCCGTGGGAACCCCACACCAATGTGCACCCCACCCCATCCCACATGCAGGAGGCACCATGACGGACAGACGCCGTCTTTTGCACAGGGCAACCAACGGCCTGCACAGGATATGCCTGGCGCTGGGTGTACCCGGGGACCACAGGGCCAGGATCCTCTCCAGCCCCTGGCCTGATCCTAGGCAGGTGGCCCTGAGTCCTCCTCCCTGTCCTGGGTGGGGTCGGTGTCGGGTGAGCACCACCTCAGCCCTCTTTGGCCCGAGGGCATGGAGTGCCCTGAGGCCCTCCGCGGAGCTCCGAGCTCCGGTCCAGCAGGGCCACCCACCATGATCTGGCTCCCGTGCCACAAACGTGAGGGGAGGGGCTCTGACATGTCGTTCCCACATCAGTCCACCTTACTGAACTCAGTATCTTCTCGGGTCTTCCAGAGAGTTGCGGGACATCGTCCGCACAAACATATCCTGCCTCCGACACTTGGGCTCCAGCACCAGCTTTCCAGAAAGGGAGATGGGCATGGGCAGCCGCCTACTGCCGACCTCTGGGGACATTCGCGGGGGCTGGTTGTGGCCCAGGAAACCAACTCTGCCGGCCAGAGAGCCACAGACCCGGACTCCCCAGGAGCTCCGTACGAGATCTGCGAACTCCGCTCGTTGGGAAGCAGGTGTTAACGAGAAGCCCAAACCCTTCCTGCCCACACGCCCTGGTTCAGATGGGTTTTTCTAGTCACGCTGACCAGAGCCATCTCCCTCATTAGGGGCTCCGGCTGGCATTCGACACTGGCCTCCCCTTCACCAAGGGGCTCCCTGCCTCCCAAGAACAGCGCCCTGGGCCCCCGCTATCCACGGAGGTGGGCGGGCTGTGCAGGTGAGCAGGGCCCGGGGTGGAGGCTGGTCCAGAAGCAGCGCAGGGACCCTGCCCGCCTCCCAGTGGAAGGACCTGGAGAGGCAGGTTCCAGCCACGGTTTGCTCACGGCTCCCACAGCCATGTGTGGCCTCGTGCGGCAGGACAATGGCCCCGACTCACGAAAATAATTAACCCGCAAATAATTAACGCACCAAGTACAACTTGGGAACCTGAGTGAAACCAGCAGCTTTAAAACCCAACTACAGGGCGCCCGGGGTGCTGCAGGGAAGCGTCTGCCTTCGGCTCGGGTCCCGGTCCCGGGGTCCTGGGGTCGGGCCCTGCATCAAGGAGTCTGCCTCTCTCTCTTCTCCCTGCCCGTGCTGCCTCGCCATCTCCCTGCCCGTGCTGTCTCGCCAACTGTCTCTCAAGTAAAAAAAATCCAAGTCTTAAAAATTAAAAGAACAACCACCGTTACTGTAAAATCACGCGAGTTCATGCCCCACGCGATCCGGTCACACCCACCCCACGACTGCCTCCACCTCGGTCCTATCCAGCTCCCAGGACCCAACGTCACGAAAGACACTGAACACAGACAGGAAGGGCTGGCAAAGTGACAGCAACGGGCAGAGGGGCATGGAGCCACCTCGAAGACGCCTATGAGATCCCGGCAGCACAGCGCAACAGAACCACCACATGGTCCAGTGTAAGGCCTGACGTGGGGAGGTCGCGTGAGTGCACATGGACATGACCAGGGGAGACACCCTGAGAGACGCTGCTGGCAGGAGAGCACGCCCCTGCCCCAGGGGGCCCGCTCCAGGGCACCGTCTACAGGCGGGGACACTGGGAATTTGCAGACCAAGAGCCAGGACCACAGGTTCACGACCTGCGATGGGCTGGCTGCCACGGCTGCCACGGTTGCCCGCAGGACACGCTGAGGAGGGTGCGTCCCTTCAGGATCCCTCTGCCCTAAACCCGTCAGCCCAGGGCAGCCCTGAGCCCGGCCAGGGTACACAAGGCGCCACAGCTCTGCAAACTGGCCCAGAGGAGCCGGGGAGCGTGGGTCGCGGCCAGCGCATGAGGGCAGCGGGCTTGGAACCCCTGGGAACCCCGCAGACCGCCTCACCATCTCCACCACCTCCACCTCCGCGCTGATCCTCAGGTGGTACAGGAACATCTGCAGGTCCTTCTTCATCTGGATGCTGTTGTCGTCCACCTGGGCCACCGTGAAGATGCGCATGCGGCACTTCCTCCACACCTGCGGGCGGGGCGGGGCGGGGCGGGGCGGGGCGGGGCGGGGCGGGGGCGGGGGGGGCATCCCCGCGGCTGGCGCGCCCCGCCCCCGCCGCAGCCCCCGCCCCCAACCAGTCCCGCCCCCCGCAGACCCCGCCCCCAACCAGTCCCGCCCCCCGCAGACCCCGCCCCCGTCCGCCCCGGCCCCGCCCACCTTGTGCTGCCGCAGCAGGAAGGGCAGCAGCATGAGCAGGCCCCCGTCGTGCACGACCCACCACACGTCGATGTCCCCGTCGCTGAAGCGCTCCTGGTTTTGCGGAAACAGGTCCACGTTTTTGGCCACGAGCAGGGCCTGCTGGGCCGCCGTCGTGTCTCGGACGGTTTCTGTGGAGAGGCAGGTCGCCCATGGACTGGCGGGCTCCGGCCGGCAGGGGAGGCCGGCGAGGCCACCGGGTCCCCGTGAAGCCCCAACTGGCCGCACGCTGAAGGCAGCCCACCCCCGGCCGGCCACGGTGCCCCCGGCCCGAGAGCGGCGGGACCCCCGGGGATCCGCACACCGCAGGGCTGGCCCAAACCACGGGGTGCTCTCGCACGGGACCCCACGTGGCCCACGGGCCTGAGCGCAGTACCCACCCACGAAGTTCTTCCAGGAGAAGGTGTTGTCCTCCTGCTTCCAGGACTCGGGCCAGGCCATGAGCACCGTGTTGTGCCTCATGCCCCCCAGGCCGGCCGACTGAATCAAGTGGGACATGCCGTCCCTCAGGCTGGAGGACACCACCAGCTGGCAGAAGCCCTTGGTCTTCTCCACGCCCATCAGAGAGCGGATGTTCTGGGGAGACAAGCTGGGTGGGTGCCTTCTCGGCAAACTGGGGGGCCAACCGCATGTGGCCCCAGCCTCCGGAAGACCACCTCCCTCGTACCCCCAGGGGGTGGGACGAACTCCCCCTCCCCCACACGCTGGCTGGTCCATGAGCCAGCTCCACGGAGGCCACATCCCAGCAGGAACCAGCCTGGCCCTTCCCCGAGAAGCGCCCGCTCAGCCAGCAGGGACACCAAACAACAGAGGGCAAAGTGGGGGACAAGGTCAGGCCCGGCCAGCTGCTGCCACTTATACAGCGGAATGAATGCCATGTGCCCCCCCACCCAGCGGAGATGCTCCTGGTCAGTCCGGGAGTCGGGCCAGGTGGCAAGCCTGGGTCCTCGTCCCGAGACAGCCACTGCTCCAACAGGCTCACGGACGGGGCTCCCCTCCCCTCGGGGACACCGTATCTGGGGTGAAACCCAGCTGGATCACCTCACACATGCTCTCTAGACTCCCGACGCGGGGACAGGGCCAAGACACAGCAGAGCGGGGCCACAGGAGTCCCTCAGACGTGCTCACACAGACTGCCAGATGCACCAGAAAATGGGAATCTGGCGCAGACTCCGGAGTCCACGCCACCACTGACCCCACAACGTCCCCCTACAAACAATCCCGTGGCAAACGCGACGAGTCCACGGGCTACTTACCACACCGCTCACACGCAGAGACCCCAGAAACCCTCCCAGCACAAGCGCAGGGGCCTCGAGGCACAGAAGCCCGGACATGCACACGACCCAGGCCGCGAAGCTGACGCCAATACACGCGGCCCTCACGGGGGAAACCGGCGTCTCACGGCAACGCCGCGGGAAACACGATTTTGTGGGCAAACCAGAGACGTCCGGGACTGTGCGTGTGCACGGACAGCAGTCCCTGGTCTCAGGGGGAACGGACGGGGAATGCAGCCACACCACAAGTGACGCAGGCCGCGGACTCGCCACACCCCCACAGCTGCCCAGAACAGCCCCCGCGTGGAGAGCTGCAGCCTGCGACCCCACGGCCCTCGTGCTCCGAACCGATGCCATGGCCTCTCGCACCCCGCGGCGGCTTGGGGCCGGAGCTCGTCGCCACACGCACGAGGCCATCCACGTGGCCAAGGCACCAAGTGAAGTGGCCGTCCCACCCAAGGACAATGTCTGAACCCACAGCTGTGGTCAGCAACCGCCAGGCCAGAGCCCACGGGCTTAGGGTCCCGCGGAGAACGCCAGAGCTTCGGGGACATGGAGCAGCACCGACCACCCGGGACCGGGCTAAACCCGCAAGCCGGCGGCGCAAGGAGCTGGCTGTCTGGCGGAGGGCGGTGTCAGGAGGGCTGCATACCACCGCCCTGCACACCCTGCTTAGACCCAAGGAGCTTCTGGCTGCAGCCTGATTTGGACACACTGACGTGGGGACACAGCAGCCCACTCCGACACGGGGCAGCTCCACCATCCACCGACAGGGACGCACCCGAGAGCAAGAGACTGAGCTGCGCTGCCCGCACGGTGAGAGGGGAGTGTGGGCCAGCAGGGGACAGAGTGCAGGCCGAGCTGTGTGGGGGGACAGGGGAGTGGGCCGGTGGGCGGACGTCTCCAGGGCCAGGGCCTCGAGCCTGCGGACGCTCCGCCCCACGTCTCCACGGGGCAGTCCTGACAGAACCCAGAAACCACGGTCCTCCATGAACCCAGACGGCCAACACACAAGGCCGTGCTCAGCAGCGTAGAGCCTCAGACGTGCAGACCCTGCCGGTCCGACCCCCTGCGCAGGGCAGGCAGAAGACGCCTCCCTTACCTGCTCACCGGCCCCTCCCTGCTGGCCGGCCCCACCGCGCCTGCCCACCTCCTCGGCCCGCTGGGCCTCCGTGTGCTTGTCCAGGTAGGTGCCCTCCAGCACGGAGCCCACGATGGTCAGGCCCTTGCCAGCCTTGAGCTGGGCGGTGAGCGACAGGAGGCGGGGGTGCTTCACGCGCTGCTCCTCGTCAAGGCTCAGCATGACCAGCACCTGGGGCCTGTGGTCGGGGCGACGGTCACCCCGTGCTCTCCAGCAGGGGACAGCCCAGCCCATCTCCGGGCGCCTCTCAGCACAGATCTCCCCCATCCTCCCAGAAGCACGGACACGCAGCTGGCGGCCCACACGCTTACTTCCTTCCTTGGCAGGACCCCAGGGAGGGCAACTCATCCCGTGCCCCACCTACCACACTACCTGGGTCTGGCCTGGTGCCCAGAGGCACGCTGACCACGCCCCGGCCCACCACTGTGAAGTGAAGGAAGGTGCTAGAAGCTCTCGAAATAACCACTCCCCAAAAAGCAGCAGCAATGACTTCTGTCTCTGAAGCGTAATGCTACTAGAGACGACACTCCGTGCCTTCACAGGGCGTGAGGCCGGTCGGGGAGACTGGGGCGCTCACCTCCAGTTCTTGGTGTGGGGGGGGCCGTGCTCCACACGCAGCAGGGCATAGTGGGCTGCATTTAGGGACAGTCCCCTGATGCCATCACCCCACTCCTTCTCGGCCCTGTGAGGAAGGGGCAGCAGTGAGGTACTCGGGAAGGGACCCCAGGGCCAGGGCCCAGAGCTTCACTGGACCACAGGCTTCCTGGGGCAGCCTCCCGGAGGAGCCAGCGTGGGGTCTGTGTGGACACGGGGACACTGACAAGCGCAGCTGGCTCGGTGGCCCTGGCCTCACCGGGAGTGGTCACATCGTGACACTCCTTGACCAGCCTGGGAAGAGCTGGAGGGGGCCTCCAGGCAGTGGCCAGGACCCCTCTGACCCCGCCCCCTGGAGAAATGCCCCAGGGATGGACCGGTGCGCTGGGATGTGCTCTGGGATGCACTTTTGGGAATCCTGAAATCCATCACACGTCCCTTCTCTCGATGGATGGATTTCGAAGTTCTCGGAAGTGTCACAAATACCAAGGAATCCATTCAAAGTAACAAACGTGGGTCTCCCCCGCTGGGACAGAAGCATGCGGCTGGACAGAGCGGCCCAGCTGGGCCCTGGGACAGGGGTCTGACTCCCATGGTGAGGGTCCCCAATCCCCTGGGCTATGCTGACCCCATGGAGACACCCCGCACCTGCCCCCCCACGCCAGGCGATGCACAGCCCACGCAGACACCCCGCAGGGAGCCTGGCCCCGGCCGCGGCGCTCACCCGCGGTACTCGATGTACTTGTAGATGCAGCCGGCGATGAGCATGGCGACGAGAGCGTAGTACCAAGAGCAGATGAACATGAGCGCAAGGCACAGGCTCATGCCCAGGAAGGACAGCGCCCTAGAAGGACAGAGTTGCACACCTGCCACGCCCAGGACCCCTTGACGAGGACCCCACTCAGCTACAAAAAGGCGGCAGCAGTGACGGCGATGACCACGTGCCCCCTGCCCCCCTTCCCAGGGCGCTCGAGCACCCCACGGGCCACAACGCACAGCGGGCTTCCCACATCCGCTACGCACCCTGGTGGCACGGAGACCGAGCAGCCCACGGTAGCAGGTGCTGAGGCTGGCCCCCAGCGGGGACCTCGGCCCACTGGATGCTCAAGGGACCTGGGTGACCCACACGGGCCCTGGGTCCTTCCCAGCTTGGCTGCGGCCGGTTCTACAGAGACCATCAGGGCCCCCGTGGCCGGCGGACGTGCTCACCAGTGGTAGTATCTGAAGCGTGGGCGCCAGTTAGGCGTTCGCAGCAGGGTCTGCACGGCGCAGGCCAGGTTCACAAACATGTAGCACATGAGGAAAAACCTGAAGGCACAACGCCAGGACCACAGAAGCCAGGTCAGGTCCCACGGTCCCAGCCTGCAGGAACCATGTGGTCTTCCCAACCCCCACCACAGCACAACCCCTCTCATCCCCCTCCTGCCCCCCTCCCATCCACAGCACCGTTCCACGAGGGCCACGTGGCTCCCACGACCGTGTGCATCCCCTCTCCTCAGAGCAGGGCCACATACACCTCCTTGTGGACGAGCAGCAGCCCCACCTCCATGGCCCGTCCCCTCACACCTCCTGCTGGGCCCGCAGCCACTCACATGGACAGGATGGGGGCCACGCTGTCCAGGGAGGCGATCAGGATGCCCGTCTCACAGATGAGGGCCGTGAGCAGCAGGGCCCACGTGGGCTCCCCATTGGCCTTCCCATGGCCAAACACCTGCAGAGAGAGAGCAGGTGGGCTGCGGGCACGGGACAGATGTCACGGGAGCAACAACCCACATTCCCGAAGCCCAGCATCTCACGTGCAGCCAGCCCCAGCATGGCTTGGACAGGACGGAGCTTCCTGGACCCTCCCCAGCCCAGGCAGCAGGAAAACCCAGCATCTAGAACCACCACCAGGCCTCCCAGCGCTCAGACTGGGGGTGAAGGTGACCCCTGCATGTGCCGGAGGGCAGCTTCCCGGGCATCCTAAGGCCAGCCTCCCAAGGGGAGATGCAGGGTCCCCATGGCACAGGTACTCAGGAAAACTCCATGAGGCCCCCCTCTGCAAGGGGCCTGGACCCTTCTCCATGGCCACAGGGCAGGACCGTGTGGAGGCCACGCCTGTCTCTAGGACTCCAGCTTCCAACGCTTTTCTAGCACAGTCCCTGCTGCCTGGGGGCTTTGGGGAGGGGCCTGCAGAGCCACTGCAGACACACATGTAAGGGCCCCAGAAACAAACATGGGGGGGTGGGGCACGGGGGACACCACAACTGCCACCTCCCCTCCTGAGAGCGATGCCCGATCGAGGGTCCTGGGGCAGCCAGCATGTGACCTTGTCTGCGCCCAAGCCCACGGATGGGAACTGTGGAGTCCGCTGGAACCTTCCCGGGAGCAGAGGCGAGGACTGCACCCCAGCGCGGGGAGACCGGCCCCACACCCAGATAACAAAGGGGCCTTACGTGCCCCAGAGCCCCCAGAGAAACCCCGGCCCCAGCCCCTCAAAAGGGACTCGACTTGTGTTTGCAGATGTGAGCTTTACAGTGACTCAGCCCGCCGGGGCAGCCCTAATCCAGATGACCGCGTCCTTGTGAGAAGAGGCAGAGATAGAAGCACAGGAAGGCCAGGTGCAGACCAGGGGCAGGTGGTGTCTATACACCAGAGACAAACTGGCCTTGCCCACACCTGCGTCTGGAACTTCCTGCTCCCAGAATGTGAGCAAATCCTGTGTTGTCTGAGCCCTACCTGTGGCCTTTGGGGCCCCAAGACACTAAGGCCTCGGCCCCTCGAGCTCATTCCAGAAGCCTCTGTCCTCAGGGGAGGACACTGCATCCCAGCAGGATGGACGCTGGCCCTGCAGGAGGCGGGGGCTCCCCGGGTTGCTCCCACAGCCCTGGGGGAGAAGGGCCATTCCCTGCCCCGCTCCCACACGCACCTGCACCCTCAGCCCGTGACCACCTGGGGCAGGGCTGCCGGGCGGGCAGTGGGGATGCGGGTCCATCTGTTAACCGTGAAGCACGAGCTCGGCACACACTCAAGACCCGGAGACTCACCCCTTCCCGCGGGGCCCTGCTCACTGGCCGGCCGCCCCGCTCACCTGCAGGAAGGGGATGATGCCGTCACGGGCGATCGCTTGCAGCAGGCGCGGTGCCCCCGTGAGGCTCTGCAGGCCGGCCCCGCAGGTCGAGAAGAAGGAGCCAATGACGATGACCCAGGGGGACGGCCAGGCCAGCATGCCAATGACCAGCTTCCCCTGCAGGGCCTCCCCAAACCTACAGGCGGGCAGACTTTCAGATACCAGCCGAAAACATAAACGCCCTCCCACGTTTTGAGCCCGAATGAGGGCACTACCACCCTAACAGCCCTCTCTCACGAGCAGGGAACCACATCGCTCCCGAGAACAGGCGCCGGCACAGCCCTGTTGTCTGGGACAGCACAGAAGCCCCCAAGCTCTCAGGGAGAGCGCTCCCCCGCTCCAGGCTGAAGCAGGACAGGACACACACTGCGAGGCGAACAGAAGCCCCCAAGAGGGCCACGGGGCTTCCTGCTCCCCGCTCAAAGCCTCAAATCCTGGGGAAGGTCCCAAGGTCAACGCTACCACCCTCTACGAGAACCAGATGCTGACCCGAAGCTTGCAGACGCGGCGAACACAAACCAACATACTTATCTCGTAAGACCGCGCCTTCGATGCAGGCTCCGAAGAGCACGATGCAGGACAGGTCTGCGGCGGGGGTCAAGGAAACAGCGGACCGGCGTCACCCACAAAGCCCTGGCTGCAGACGCGCCCGGACCGGCCCATCCCCCTCCCGCCCCCACCCAGCGCACCGCTGTGACCCCACAGCCCTCGGAGGGACTTCGTCACGGCCCCGCCTTGACTGCCGTGGGTCAGGTTGCACACAGCCCGTGGCATCACCGCCATGGGCGCCCAGAAGAGACAGCGCCAGCCGCATGCCACCACCGTGACCGTGCACGGGCCCCACGCACCACGCCCGCAGTCACGGGTCACCGCCACGTCAGCTTCGATGACACGGGGGCTATCCACGGTTTACAAAGAACGGCTCGTGCGCGGCCGGCCGAGACGGTGGCGTCCCCGTGGCGTCTTCGCTGTCCTCCAGCGGGCAGACGCCGGCCGGCTCCTCCCCCCGGGCGACAGCGGGCAGAGGATGGGCTCCGGCCCCTTGGCCCCTCTGAGGATACAAATGAAGGACGTCGTCACGATGGCCAGGATGGTCCCTGTGGGGATCGACTTCTGGGCGTCCCTGAGGTCCCCAGACCGGTTCGAGCCCGCCATGATACCTACAGAAACCGCCGAAGGGCCTACAGTGACCACAAACCCGCCAAACACTGCCCGCCAAGCCACAACTCACGGGGAGGGTGCTGCGGGACTGAAGAGACGCACTGGGAACCTGCACCCGCCCCTGCGCCGTGGCGTTCAGGCTCGTGGAGGGGAAGCCCAGGCAGCGGCCAGAGGGCCCAGCAGAGGCCAGGCACGTGGATGGCTGCAGGCACCAGGCCACGCAGGGGCCTCTGAAGGGCATCCCGGTGGGGGTGAGGCACCAGGGAACGCCAAGGGTTGTCCCAGAACGTCAGCTGACTGTCGCGTAAGGATGACCCGAGGGTCCACGTGGAGCCACCACGGTCTGCGACTTTGAGTGACACCACTCCATGTGGGGTGCTCAGAACAAAGCTCCTTCCTGCACCCCAATCAGCATGCGGGGCGCAGAGACCCCAAGGCCCGCTGCCTATGGGACCGGGGCAGGTGTGCACCACAGAGGGACAGGGCGGGGCCTCACCGGTCACGGAGGGGAAATAGATGCCGACCAGCATGGTGAAGTAGGTCATGATGTCAGTGAGGACATAGGGCAGGCCGCTGGTCCTGCTCTCCTCCAGCACGGACACCGACGGCGAGCCCCTCCTCTCCACCAACGCTCCCTTGTCCGCGTACGTGCTCCACAGGTTATCTGCAAGCAACAGGCCAGTGGTAAGATTCCAGAAGGCGGCAGAGGCCAACAGCCGACCAGATCCCACGGGCTTCCACCCAACGGGAAGAGACACGACCTGTCCCAGAAGAACCAGACAAGCCCCGTCATCCCCACCACGACCCCGTGTGCACCCGGCAGCAAACCCTGAGGAAGGAAGGGTCGGCTGCCTGTGGCCCCACGCGGAACCCCAGGGCGCTCACCCAGCAGGACGCCACTGGCCACGCCAGGGATGCCCTGGATCTCCGTGAGGTTGTTCTGGGCGAAGTACTCGTCACAGGTGGCGTTGGGCATGGAGGTGTTGCAGAAGAGGCCCCAGAGCGCGGTGGGCACCGTGCCGTTGTTGGCAACGTGGAACTTGGCACACACGTCGAAGCCGCGTCTGGACAAGGTACGGTTCCCCAGCAGACAGACCCTAAGCGGGGGGGTCTGGTGTGAGGGGTGCACGGGCCCTTCTCGGGCCACTGGCATTGGGCGCAGCAAAGCCACTTCTGTCACTCCGCCCTGGGCGCCGGGAAGGCCCCGTGGGCTGTGCGGGGCAGGGGCCGCAGCAGGACCCCAGCGTTCCCTCACAACCCTGCTCCTGTGCCAGGCTCGGCCCAGTGCGGTGCAGAGCTCGGCGCAAGCTGGGGCGTCTGATGCCAGCATTTCCCTCCGCACAAGGAGCCCGGGGGATCGGCGCTGACCACCACCCAGCTGGCCAGTCCCCTGCAGCGTCAGCCCTGTGTCTGTGGGACCCACATGCCAGCCTGACAGACCACAGCCCACGCCCCTGCTCTGTGACCTTAGCCCCCTTCCTTGGGACTCGGGCTCCACCTCCAGAGGACAGACAGGAGAACCACCCATGGGGGTTCCTGGGAGGACCAGGGGGCACCCCACGAGGAGCTCAGGGCTGCCTGACTGCCCTTGGGGTCAGCAGCTCCTGGTCACCTTGACCGTCACCAGACCCACCCACCCGTGCACACAGCACAGCCACACAAGAAGCCTGTGGGCTCATCCCAGAGCCGGGCCAGAGCAGGGCCGTCCGCACCCCCAGCACTGCCGCCCAGACTGCCCACACGGTCATCGGTGCACGCGAGGCTGGAGAACTCGCTGCCCGAGCCCCAGACTCACGGGACGTCTGGTGGGTCGAAGGCGGACTTGATGACGCCGGCGTAGATGGAGAGAATGGACAACACCACGCAGGCCAGGAACACCAGGGCCAGCTTATTGACGTACTTGACGCCCACGAAGACCACCATGGCCATGAGCGCCAGCGTGCATGTCCCGTACACACGCATGTTGTGGAGCATGGCTGCGGCCTCGCCTTCCGCGGTCTCCGCCTGGACGATGGCCGCACTGGGGGAGATGTAGGTCTGCGGAGCACGGAGGGCGTCACGGAGGGCTGCCAGCCACCCATACCTGGATGGTGGCCCCCAGGGCCGGTGCCTGTCTGCAGGGCTGGGCCCTCCCCGGCTGTGGGCCCACCTGCCCGGACGCATTGACAGTGGGCCCGGGACAGCAGAGAGACATGGACGGCTCAGAGACGCTGCCCCTGCCGCCCATGTTGTGGAGGCCAGCCCCTGGGCAGCACCCTCAGCTCACCTTGCAGGCCGGGGGCCACCACGACCTAACAACCTGAGAGTGAGCTCGTCTCTGCGGGGGCCCTACTGTGTGCGTGCCACAGGATGGACGGATTCCTTGCTGAGGAGCCGTCTCCTGGCCGGCCCTCCACTCGGGCCTGCAGCCCATCACACACCCGGATGTCAGCCTGGCAAGAGCTCTGGCAGCCGAACCGAAGGGCAGCGGGGGGGCCCTGGGTCACTGCTACCAGCCATGGCCCAGCATGGAGAGTGAGGCAGCCAAGGGACTGACCTTGGGTCAGTGCCATCATCCATGGCCCGACCAAGAGAGGGACGCAGCCAGGCCCCCTGAGAGCCCAAGGAGGCAGGTGTCAGAGTGAGGGGGCCGGCTGTGGGGGCCCGTGTGCCTCAGGAGGGACCCCTCGGGTCCGGAAAACTACCCCAAAACAAGAACTTACCAAAAAAATCTCAATGGTCCCCAAAATATACATGGCCCCGGCGAAGGTCGTGCCCAGGTAGAAGCAGAGGCCCACGGCGCCCCCGAACTCAGGCCCCAAAGACCGCGATATCATGTAGTATGAGCCGCCGGCTGCCAACGGGACAGGGAGCAGCGGTTGGCGTCACCCCCTCTACCGTGATGCCCGCCCTGAGCCCCACACCGCGGTTCTGTGTGCTCTGCCTCATAAAGGCCACGAGGTTTGTGGCTGCTGGGCACCATCTGCACCAGAGCACGGCTGAGCCCAGACCCCCAAGGCCAGGCAGCTTGGCCAGTGGACGGGGACGCGGCCACTGTGGATCCACACCGGCCACATGGGTGGCCTCCCCAGAACCTGGAGGCACAGCACAGTCCCTCCCTGTCCTGGCCTGCAGCTCCCGCTCACCCAAGCCCCCGCAGTCCCTACAGGCAGCCGGGCCTCCAGGGCTCCGAAGCCAAGACAGCAACCCACAGACCGAAAGCTGTCCCTGCCCACAGTGGCGCTTTGGCTGGTTTCTAAATAACAAGGGTCTGGGAGAAATTAACGCCAGGACCAGGAGCAGGAAGCACCTCCGACCACGGAGCTGATGCGAGATTTCAGAAGGAAGCGCCGCCCCCACGGGGGCAGAGTCCCACCATCATAGCAGCTCTGAGCGCGAGGTCAGGCACCGGGGACAAGGGTGTGCCTTGGTCTTAGGATGGCCCATAGTGCCCTTGGGGAAGACACCCAGGACACCAAGCACCAGCTCTCGGTGTGTCTGTGCGCCGCTGAGAGCTGGGGACCCAAGAGCACCTCCGCCTGGGTGCAGGGTCCCTGAGGACGGGGCATCCGGGAGAGCTGGCTGTGCTGAGGGTGTCCCCAGCCCACCTGCCTCTCCACAACTCTGCCAGCCAGACGTGGAGGTCTGTGCTCCAGGCTGGCTGGCAGGCGGGTGAGGGCACGGGCTCACTGGGGCTCACTGGGGCAGAATGCCGGCCGCCTCAGCAGAGGCCACCGGTCGGGTTCCCAGCAGGGCTCAACTCGGGACCCCACGCAGCCTGCCCTAGCGCCCTTACCTGGGACCACGCCGTTGGTGGCGATGGCACTCATGGAGATGGCAGTCAGCATCGTCTGCAAAGACACAGGGGATCCTCTCAGAAGAGAGGCCACTTTGGGACCACACCTGGCCCCATCACAGATGGGCTGTCCCACAGGCAGGAAGACGGGCTCCAGGACGCTCAGGGCTAGCCTTGTTTCCCCTCGGCCCCCAAAGCTGAGCTCCTACAGGACACCCAGGAGTACCTCACTCGGGACCCCACCTGGAATCAAGGGTGGGCACCCGTCCGCCGCAAGTACAGGGGACTGTGTCTGGGCACTGTGGGGTATGGGGAACTTGTCTGCGTGCTTACCCACCGTGGGGTATGTGGGGGACCCCATCTGGGTGCCCGCTGCCCGGGAGTGCATGGGGGACCCCATCAGAGCACCTGCTCTGAACAACGGATGCAGAACATCCGAGCTGTCCCGGGGGGCTGCCTCTAGCTCCCAGCCTGGCTCAGGAAGTGGCCCCAGCACAGGCTGGTGGGCAGTTTGCAACCGAAAGGCTGGAAGGAACGGCCTTGGGAAAGCTCAGGGCCTCAGTGGTCTCTGCGGTCCTGCTGGATACAGCCTTGGCCGCGGGTCCTAGCGGGCGTGCCTGCTCTCTTAAGAAGTCCCTGGTCTCCCCCACCCCTCTGGTTTTATGGCAATTTCTCCAGACACGTCCAGAGTACTGCCAGGGGACGCAACTGAGACGGCCCCACCCGCGAAGACGGCCCGGGAAGCTGCAGGGGGACGGGCCGTGGGGCCTAAACCCTTGGGCCGGAGCCCTCCAGGGGACGCCTGGAGGACGAGGTCCGCTCCCCACAGCGAGAGCGAGGCAGGAGAGCCCGGGATGTGCGGGAGCCACAGCCGACCCAGGAGCGGTGGGGGGGGCGGGGAGCCGGTCCTGGGGCCACGGGTCGGGCAGGTGGGCGGGGGCCGGGGTCTCTGGCGACTCACACAGATGCAGCACATGGAGACGATGAGGAAGGACTCGAGCACGCCGGCCGCACCCACGATCCACGTGAGTCGCAGGAATAGGATCACCCCCAGGATGTTCTGCAGGCACGGCAGGTAGACGCCGATGCAGGTGCCCATGCGCGGGCTCTGGAAGAGAGCATGGCGGTGCCCGGGAGCCCAGGGGCTGCGGCTGGGGACACGGGCCGCACGCTCCAGCTGCGCTGGAGGAAGACAGGCCACCCCAAAGGGAGGCTTTGGGAGAAATCCTCCAGAGCGTGGGTTCTGGAAAGACCGGAGACCACGACACTGCCGGGGAGCGGGACAGGGTGCCACGAGGGCAGCCACGGCAACGTCAGGGAAGCAGAGAGCAGGACGAGCCAGGCCCAGGGCTGCGGAGGCCCAGGCGGCCACTGACACAGGAGGAAGACGGGCAGCTGCTCCCCACCTGCGTCAAGGGCCCCGCAGAGCCTGCCCCACCCTGAACCCGTGGGGGAGAGCTCAGACGGGACATGCAGCTGTGTGAGCTGGGGGACTTCGGACGCGGTGCTGGGAGATGCCCAATGGGGTTGTCCCGAGATCCTGGAGGCCCCAAGGCTCGGCACACCAGCTGGGTGGGCGGCAACCAGGCCAGAAGCCAGCACGAGGGCAGACGGTGCCGGGTCCCAGCCTCTCCTGCCCTGCAGCAGGCGAGACACCACAGGCAGGGGGCACACCAGAGATCTCAGGCCGACGAGGGACCAGAAACTGGCGAGACGATGCTCCACAGGAAGGAGAACAGAGCCTGCACAACTGGGGGTTTGCTTTGGGGACATTTGCTGCCAGCAAAGAGCTGCAGAAGGCATGGGGCGTGAAGGGTGCGGGACATGGCTCTGTGGGCTCGCCAGCCCCAGCAGGCTGCACCCACGCTCAGGGAAGCAGGCGGGGCTCCCGGGGCCAAGGACTGGGAACACCTGTCCCCACGCACCGGGACAGGGAAGGGCCACCGAGCACCGAGGGATCCCCCGTGTGGCGCTCCCAGGCCACACCTGCCCCCCCCCATGGGGCACCGGTTTCTGTGTGAGCTCCTGGAGTGGTCCCAGGGGAGACCCAAGTCACCAGGCAGGCCAGGCCCCCCGTTCTCTCCTACAGGCAACTCTCATGGATCAGCCTGGCTGATGTGAGGAGCCCTGGAAATGGTACCTTGCAGTGCAGGCTGGTCTCTGGGCACAAGCTCCTGTGTCCGGGGGGCACCGCAGAAAGGAAGGGCAGTCCCCACGCCCGAGGACCTAGTCAGCCCCAAGTGCGGCGGCTGATTCTTCCTACCCAGAACCCATGTGCCTGTCTCCAGGATAGCTGTGCGGCACCGCTCTGTGACCGCAGCCCTGCCCCTGCGCCCCCAGGGAACAGAGACCAGACAGGACCCCTGCCCCAGGGACAGGACCTCCCAGTCCCAATGTGGCCATGGCGCCAAGCCACATGCTCCGCAGATTCACCTGGGCAGACGCTCAGTAGGGGTGCACTTCTGAACACGGTGCTGGGCTGCGCCAGGCAACAAGGGACAGCAGGGGACAGCAGGGGGGCAGTTGGGGACAGCAGGGGGCAGCTGCAGGGTAGCGGGGGGGACGGTGGGGGAAGATGGCAGGCGCCACAGGAGGTTCCAAGGAGCAGGAAGACCCATTCCTTAAGCAGTGGACAGCGCCCCGGGACACAAGCTCCAGCACAGAGGGACCGACGTGTGCCCGCTGCATGGGAAAGGCCTACGCCTCCCAACATCTGGGCCCGAGAAGAGCCCAAGAAGCTGCAGGCCGTGCCCCGGGCGGGGCAAAACCCCAGAAACACACCAGTGGGCATCTCAGCTGCGAACACGGTGCCCAATGCCACAGCACCCACAGCTGTCAGCTCCCCACATGGGGTCACCTGGGCCCAGCGTCCCCACAGCCTCTGCCCCAGGAAGGCGGCCAGGGCGAAGCTATGCCGAAGTCTCCACGGCCCAGGTCTACCGCTCAGTGCCAAATGCAGAGCAAACACCCCCAGTGTCGGGAAACCCAGCGTCTGTCCTGCTGCATTTACAGTAAGAAATCCCTTTGACGGCCGACTTCCTAACGGTCAAGGTTAGGCTCAGGGAGCAGGCGGACCCCTGTGTGCGCCGAGGGCCCGGCGCCTCGGGCACGAGGCTGGCATCCCAGGCAGGGTTGACCCAGGAGGCAGAGGCAGGCAGGGAAGCAGCATCAGACACCCAGGCCTTCACCAGCTCCCACGCTACCCCAGACAGCTGGTGGGGACCCCGCAGAGACACGGACCCCTCAAGGCCAGCCATGCAGACCTCCGCTCCCCACGCTGCCTCTGCCTGTCCCTGCTGGTGGAAAGGAGTCACTGGGACTCTGGACGGCCCCAGGGATGGAACAGAGCTATGGGGGAGGGTGAGGACAGGGGGAGTGGGGAAGGCGGGGCGGAGCGGAAGGGATGGGGTGGGGCCTGGGGGGATGGGGGGAGGATGGGGGAGGGGGGAGGCCAGGGGCAGGACCGGCGGGGGCAGGACCGGCGGGGGCAGGGCGCACCTTGACCTCGCGCCTCTTGCTGTCCTCCTCGTGCTCCTCGTGCTCCACGACGCCCTGGCTCAGGTTGGTGTAGTTGGCCAGCTTGTTGAGCAGCGAGGACACCATGGGGTTGCTGTCCATTTCCTCCTGTTCGGGGCCGAGGCAGGGCTAGTCCCCCGGGGCCTCACACCCACTGGGGCTCCCATGGGGCTCTTGGTGCTTCCAGCTCCAGAGCCGTGATCCACGGGGCTGAGGTGGGCCCACGTGGATCCACACCAGGCCCCAAGCCAGGGGTCCAGGGCTCCCCAGACGGCCCATCCATGCAGGTGGTGGCCGCAGAGGCTCCCACGGTGTGCAGCGTCCGGTCAGGCGAGCGCCCCCGCCCCACCCCAGCTCCTCAGCAGACCACAAGGTCCTGCGTGTCCCATAGGAGGGAGTGCAAGTCACCTCAAAAAGCGCCATGTTCTTTCCCTCCAAGAAGCTCTCCTGGTCCACGTCCGTGTGGCTGATGAACGGGCTGTTCTCTCGTGGGTTTCCATCTCCTGGAGGAATGACCTCTCAGATCAGTCTTACAAGCCCAAGGGCCTGAGGGGGGCCTGAGGAGACACTAGGACCCTTGGCTCCCCCAAGCCAGGTGCGGGGCAACGGGGGTGGCCGCTGAGCCCCGAGAACAGACGCGCTGTCACCTGCAGACATCACCCCGTGCCTGGGACCCCGCCAGCGACGCTCCTCGGGGTCATGGCCCCGGCTGCTGGGACAGCTGCTTGTGCCCGAGCAACGCAGCCCTCCCTGCCTCAGTTTCCCCACCTATGAGACACGACTCAAAAACAGGGAAGAGTGAGAGCAAGTGACAGAAGGGTCACCCTGTCCCAGGTGGGGTGGGACGGGGCGGGGCAGGCTGCTGTGCCCAGGGCAAGAGGCGGCCGGCCGTGGATATGAGCCCAGGCCCACGTAGGAGCAGAACAGGCTCAACAAACGCAGAGCTCAGGGGCCCATCCCTGCCAACCGGTGGCCCAGGTGGGACAGATGGTGACAGCAAGTCAGGCCCCATGTCCCTGCCCCCCACATGAGACCCCCACAGGGGAAAGTCACATCATCCTGTAAGGTCTGGTACATTCATGCCCTGGCAAGACCCCCAACCCCAGCAGGACCTCCTGACCCCTGAACTGTGCTTCCCCATCCAAGGTGAGCCCCCACTGATTCTCCTGGAGACCCACGCCGGATGCCAGGGCCGGGGGTCGGGACGTTACCACCACACCCAGGACCCCCAGTGGGACAGCAGCCTGACCGCAGGGGGACAGCCTACCTTGTGGCCGTGGCGCCCACACAGAGCCGTCCACCAGGTCAGTAGCCCACACACGGGCACATGGGGCACCTCCCCGTGAGAGACAAGCCTGCAGTCTGCAGGAGCCCCACTGCCCAGGGCTGGTGACTGCTGACCCTTGTTCCCGAAGCTGGGGTCCTGGCCCCACCCCCCGGTGCCCTGCCGACAGGCACAGCCTCCCCCTCAGGATCCTGCATCCCCTCAACCCTCCACCAAGAGCCTGCCCACAGCACGGCCATCACCCTGTCTCTCTGAGCCCGTCAGGACGGAGGGGGTGACCTCAGTGTGGGCACGCATGGGTCATGCCCAGCCCCGAGGCATGGCCGCAGATTCTCCCATTTCTGTGAGGTGGTTCCAGGCCAGCACGGGCTTGTAGCCGCCACAGCCTTGTCTGCGGACCCCAGAGGTGACCAGACACCTCCAGCCCGAGACACCCTGTGCTCATCAGAACAGGAACACCCTGGCACCTCGTGACCCATTAGTGGGCACTTGGGTTCTAATGTGGCTCGAGACACAGTAAGGCTCTGTGCTTATCTCTGACACAGGCCACGGTGGACGCAGCTGTCAGGGTTTACAGCAGCAACAGGATGTGGTCCATCACGGGGGATCAGCCTCCGAGAAGCACAGGGCGCCCACTCCCGGGTGCCGGGCTCCCAGGCAGTGCCGGCATTATCCTAAGAGGGTCGGAGAGAGGGCCCCGGGAGCACCGCCCCCTCAGGAACGTCAAGTCCTAAGATGTCCCCTTGGGTCCCACGGTGCCCCCTTACTCCTGGGGACTCACGGTCGCAGCCTGGCCAGAACCACTCCCAACAGGAAAGCAAGCGTGCTCACACAGGGCCCTGAGGAGGAGTGACGCCGGCCAGGCGCACAGGAACGCGGAGTGCTCAGGTCCCGAACCAGGCCGTGGGCTCCCGACCCAGACCCTGAGACCAGGCCCCGCATCATGGGGTCCAAATGCAAGCAGAGGGCCAAGCTACAACCCCTGGGTGACAGGAGCCCCATCGCAGCCGCCCCGTGTCACCCAGGACGGCGATGCTGCTCCACATCCAGAAGCCACGGTCGGGGGCCGGTGGTGTGAGCAACCCGGGGACCACACACTCTCGCTGGGACCCTCTGCGTCCCCAACACCGTACTGTCTAGGAGTCACCACCCCCAAGGAGAGGGGGCTCATGCCGGATGTCCAGAGTTCAAGGAGGCCACCCTACGCAAGGCCGGACACCCGCATGCAGCAGGACCCCCCGGGGTCCAGTCCTCAGTGAGGCAAGAGACCCTCAAACCCACAGCACTTGCTCGGGCCACCTGGGGCTCTGACCTGTGACCACTGATGCCAACTGGACGGCTCCCCAGCGAGGAGGGACAAGTCTCCACAACCAGCGTTCTCAGGCCCCGCGGCCCCCCGCGCTGCACGGACTCATGGCAGGTCCCCACTCCGGCTTCCCGGCAGAATTCCCACAAGGCCTCACAAGTGTGAGCGTGTAGGCCGGCGTCAGCGGTCCTGCGAGGGCCGGCCGTGGGGACGGCAGGTCCTCGAGGGTCACGTGTGGGCACTGTGCTTGAGTCTGGGCTGCACGGTCTCCGAGCTCAACCGAGCTCAAGGGTCACTTGAGTCACCGTTGGGTCACCGTCCTCCCCGACACTCAGGGGTGGGGCTGGGGAGGTCCCCAGTGCATCCCCACAGCAGCTCAAGGTGACAAGGGTGAGCGAGAGCAGACCGCCATGCTGGGCACAGGAGAGAACCCCCCACCCTCCCCAGCCGAGCGGCCCCCGAAATCCAGGCACACCCCGTCCCTGACAGCACACCCAGCCGCCCAAGGCCCCCCCAGACCCTCAAGGTGGCAGCCGTGACACCCGCCCCCCAAACCCCACACCCGTGGCTGCCGGCCTGGTCAGCGCCACACGGCCTCTTCCCGACCTCAGCCCCTGCACTTGTCAGGACAG
>NC_081568.1:583844-598801 GCF_022355385.1 Mustela nigripes
CGGCTCCCTGCCCGGCTCCCTGCCCGGCTCCCTGCCCGGCTCCCTGCCCGGCTCCCTGCCCGGCTCCCTGCCCGGCTCCTGGAACCGCACCCGTCTCCCACACCCAGAAGAGACCAGGAGCACAGACAAAACAGCGAGCACAGTACAAACGACCCCATCCCAACGGATGGCCGTCATCACCGCACGCGGGGGGTCAAGGCAGCGGCCCCAGCCCTGAGCGCAGGCGAAACCCTGCAGTAACCGCCCCGGAACAGCGGGGCCCGGTGGGGGTGCCCCTTACAGAGACTCAGGTGAGCTCCCCCAAGACCGGCCCGTGTGCGAGCGAGTGCCCCAGGCGTGGCCGTGGCTCCCTGCCTAGCCAGAGGCCCTTCTGCCACCCACACCCCCTGCCAAGAAGAGGCCGGCCAAGAAGAGGTCTCCCAAACCCCCTGCGTCAGAGTGGAAGGTCACAGCACACACCCAAACCCCCGCCGCAGGACAGGGGCAGGCACAGCCCCGGAGGACCGCAGTGCAGCAGGACGCCAGACAACCGCAGCGCTGCGTGCGCCACCCACAAGCAGACAGGAGGCCCAGGCCGTGGCACCTGCTCCTCGTCACCAGGCAAGCACACCCATCTAACCAAGGTCACCACCAGGGTCACAGGCCAGCCAACACCCAGAAGCGAAAATGTGCGACAGCAAAGACTTCAGGAAGTTTGAGGCGACCCAGACAGGAACCCACAGAAAAGCTGCACCTCAGGTACGCCGCACCCTGGCGGACAAAGACAGGCGCGGAAGGTTCTGGAAGCTGGAGACCAGCGTCGGGAAGGGGGAGAGCAGCTTGTGCCCGGGGTTCCTCTGATAAAGGACACTGCTGGGCCAGCTGGTGAAGCCGGAGGAAGCGTGGTCTCGCCTCCCGGCGGCTCAGGGAGGCCCTGCAGGGCAGAAGGGGGCAGAGAGATGCCATAAATGTCAGCCTTCGGGCAACTCGGGCCAACAGGTGCACGGGGATCCTCTGAGCGCTCCCCGCCTCCCAACTCATGTTCGAGGCCAAAGTCAAGCTTAAAAACAACTGCTCAAACAGAAAGGAAACTGCCTCTAGAAGGGCCCTTCCCGAAGGGAAAGCCCAGGCCAGCCATTCGGGCCAACGGCTCAAGGCTCCTGAACTGCCAACTGCGCGGGGCCCACCGCCCCCTCAGCAACCCCGTAGGCGCGGCCTGAGTATGCCGCATCGTTCCTGGGCGTCGGGTGCGCCGAAGATCGTGTGCCCAACGACAGGGGCCCGGGGACAAGCCTGGGCAGACGGCAGCCCAGGCCCACGTCCTGCCAGGACCACGCAGAGGGACAGCGGCACATGCAGCCCACTGGGCCCGCCGCCGCGCAAGGTCACAGGACCGGTCCCCCGCACCACCCGCGGCAGGCTCCTCTCCCTTCCTGCCGCGGGGAGCCCGCATGGGGCTCGCCTACACCCTTAGGACTGAATCCGGTTCACGGAAACCCGCGGAGAACCTGCTTGTTGTACCCACCCGCTCGCTGCACTGAACTCCCAACACTGCTGAGCCCTGAGATCCCCTCAGAGCGAGGCACAGCGCCCCGGAGCACCACGAAGCCAGAGCAGGGCACGGTCCTCCGTGGAGCACAGTCTCGGGATGGGAGGGCGAGCCCCAGGGCCATTCCCCGAGCCCTCCCCTGCCGCTCCTCTGCTCACTGGGGACAGAGTGGGTTTACAGGTCACTTGGCCCACACCTCCCATGGGGAACAAATGCACCCGGCCCGCGCGGGCTGCTCCCCACAAGCTCGACCGCAGACTGGGATGATGGGGGAACAGGGCGGTGTGGCGGAGCTGTGGGAACGGCGCACAGGAGGTGCCCAGGACGCTGGCAGAACAGAGGGCGCTCCCTTTAAGAGGGTGAGAAGTGGGGAGCCACCCACGGAACCGGGCCAGGGAGCGCGTGCCCGCATCGGCGGCACCACGAGGGGCAGGGCTCATGTGCCAGAATTTCAGAAACGCCAGCTCCCGCCCCGGCGGGCAGTGGGTTTGCGGCTGCGGGGGCTCTTGCTGCAGGGACTTGGAGGTGGTCCCACGTCAGACCTGCTTTCCCACGACCCGGCAGTGCTTTCCCAGAGGGGACACTGTAGAGCCCCACAGCAGCCCCAGCCCACATTCCTCCACTGCCCCACGGCCACCGCCCTCTGAGCACTTGGGTCCCGAACCCGCAGCCTCATGAGAAAGAAACGGGCACAGGCCGGATCGCCCTGGGGACCCCTGGGGCAGGACAGACACGGGGATGGACTCGGGGCACTGGCCACGCGGGACCAGGGAACGTGGCATCTGACCAGTGCATGTGCAGGTCCAGAGCCGTGCCAGACATAAAACTCAGCAAACAAAGAGGTAATTTTTATCCCAAAGAAACAAAGAGAACACTTACAAACAGGCCTGGAGAACACGACAGGCAGGCGCCGTTCATGAACACGGAACACGCGCGTCCAACGACCACGTGTCACCAACACGTGGAGGGACTGGGGCAAAAATCCACAAGATCCTACGGCCCCTGGGGGAGAGGCAGAGGGGACGGGTCCCCATGTTGTCAGTGCGAACGGGAGGGATCCAGTACCAGGGTCGCCTGAGATCACCTGGGCAGGAAGACCGTGAGAGCCCCCCCCGCCCGTGTTCCTGCCACAAAGCGTTTCTCCTGCAATTTATACCCATGACCACAAAAACGGCCACGTATAAATTCTATGGCAGTCTACGAGGCTCCTGACCCACACTGCTCAAGTGTGCTGACGGCAGGACAGCACGTGGAGCACCAAGCACTGCGAACATGTCCAACGGCGAGGCCGGGTGCCGACAAAACTTCACTGACACACAGACAGCCAAGCCTTGGCTTGCAGAGCCCAGGAGCAGAGCAGGTTCTCAACACACAGCTGTTTCCGCGTGGCCACAGCGCAGGGAAGCGGCCATCCTCTCTCTGCCCGCCCCGCCACGTCCCCAGCCTTGGTAGCGGTCTCTGCCCACCTCACAGCGTGTAGGACAGGCCTTTCAAAGCTCCTCAGCCCGGAGACCTCTGTGGAGAGCCAGTGCCTCCCGCAGCACGCCTCTCTGAACCCTGAAGAGACCACAGGGGCCGGGCCTGGCTGCCGGCCTCCCCGGGTTCTCAGGGAAGGCCGGCGGCACACCTTCTGCACCTGCTCCACGCCCCCCACCTCCAGGACCGGGACCCAGAGGCTATAGACGGGCCCTCCCAGGAACAGACCAGACATGATGTCTGCTGGGTCCAAAACAAGGTTTCAGGAAGGAAATGGAGCCCAGAGGGGGCACCAGGGGGCTTCGGGTGCCAGGGCCTGGATGAATCACCATGGCTTTACCTTGCTCTGTTACAAAACGTGCACCACACATTCCGTGAAAGCCCCAGCATCCGGAGCGTGGACACACATCGTGATGCCTGTCTGCACTCATGGCAGTGACCAGTGTCCTGTGTCCCTGACGCCGGGGAGCCGCCTATCAGTTCTGATGCCCATCTCTGACTCCACGAAATGTGAACTTCACCATGAGGGCCGTGACCAGGGGCGAGGTCATCCTGGCCAACCGCACCCCCCTTCCCCAAGCCTGACTCTGGGCACGCCCCAGACTCCAGACTTGCTCTCTGCACAGCCCAGCGGGGCCGTCTCTGAAAGCAGCGTGTGCATCCCTGCCATTCCCAAGCAAACACAGTAAGTCCGATGCCAGGAGGGAGGCAAGGCCCCGGGCAGAGCAGGGGGCCCGCAGAGGCCGGGAAGCGGCCGTGACCCTGGCGGTCTGCTCCTGAGGCCCATGCAGAGCCCACATTCCCGCAGAGGGCTACGGCCCCATGCAGCCCCAATCGCCCCCATCTCGGGCCGTGCTCAGGTTACAGCCTCCGTCTGCCCGTCCGGCCACGCCGCCTCCTCCGGAGCGAGCCAGACATCACTCCCCGGCTCCTTCCGCTTCTGCGTGTGAAACTGGACGTCCCCTACCTCTCCCTCAGGCAGCGGCAGAAGAGACCTCAATAGGACAGCATCCACCCGCCGTCCTGCCCCCGCAGGATGGAATCCCATCAGGTGACCCCCTGGTGCATCCAATGGCCAGACCCCGGGGCAGCCCTCGTGGCCGATGTCTCTGAAGTGGTTCCAGCCGGAATCAAGCGTTTCTAGGTTCCACGGCCCGAACAGTGGACTTGTGCACCCCCACCCCACTAGGCTCCACATCCAGGACCACTGCTGGAGTCTGAAATGCGGGCCAGCGGGATCCCCCGTGCCCCTGTGGTGCAGAACGACGCCTGCCTTCAGGCCAGGAAACCACTGCCAGGCTCAAGGTCAGAGTCCCCATGGCTTTCAGGGCACATTTCTGGCTAAAACAAATACTGTGTCAAAATCAGAGCAAGTACCATGAGGACAAGAGCCTTCAGAGGGCCCACGGCAGAGACGGCGCTGACACCGCGCAGCCCCTCTTCAGGGAGGAGGGACGAGCCTTTCCCGTCCCGGGGCTCCGGGACAGCAGAAGGACGGCTGCCTCCGGAGCGTGCCTGGCCAGTGAGGAAGCAGAGAGGAACTGGGCTGACGGGAAAGGGGACGCCCTTCCTGCCGGCCGAGCACCAGCCCATCCCAAGGCCTCCTCAGTGCCCAGGACCTGCAGGGCCACCCCTGGGGCCACAGGGAAGGGCAGGACGCCAGAGTCACTCTTCCCCAAGTTCCATGCAACGGTCTCAGGTCAGCATGTTAAACCTGGTCTCCTCTGCCCCACACCCCACACGCTCCCCCGACACGAGGCCCTTTACTTAAGGCCACGTCATGCTTCTGCCCTGGGGTCCCTGATGCGGAAGGACACACGGCTTGCCCTAACGCCAGGGTCCACCCACGCGTGAGGGATGTCCACGTGTGCACGGCATCTCCCGAAGCCCAGCACCCCACACGGGCGCATCCAGCCCGCAGGGGCAGCTGGGCCTGCGTGCTGCTCCGAGAAGCCTCCCCGCAGGGATACAACCTCACCTGCAAAGCATCAAGCGCTTCCTGACCCAGCACGCTTGGGACGGCAAAAGTGACCTGAAACCACCACCCGCCAGCAGCCTCACGGCCATAGGGCAGCGCAGCCTCCGGCTCCAGGCCCGCCGCGTCCAGGGGCCCCCCGGTTCTCCACCTTCTCCCACGCGCCCCCCACTCCAGAGGGGAGGCTCCCTCAGGAAAACAGCTTGGGGACCTCTAGGAGAAGGGGTCAGGCAGGTTCCAGACACTGGAGGAACACAGCCACCGGCCAACAGAAACCAAAGCCACCACGGCAATGCACTACTGCCATGTACAGGGCCCTCGGTCCCCAAGACCAGCCAGTGGCCCCATGTGCAGCACATTTCCTTTATATCGGACTCGGTCCAGAGAAGAAGGGGCATCCCAGGACAGGCTCGGTTACTGAGAGGCGGCAGCGCAGAAACACCGGGCCCGGAAGATCTCACGGGCTGGACACACGCGCGTACGTTCACACAGCAGACACACATACACTCGCACACGTGTTCTCATACACGTGGACATGGGGCCTCTCTGGGGACCCGCACCCTGAAGGCTTCACCAGACTCTCCCCCAAAGGGTGTGCCCCCAGCGCCGGGAACGGGGACCCCACCCCCCAGTCAGTCCCTCGTCTGCACCGGTTCTGGTCCAACCTCTCCCATGACCTCTCCCGAGACTTCTCCTGCATCGGGACCCACTGCTGGCACACTGAGCCCCAAGGAGGGGGTGGTGAGTCTGCCATGGGCACTGAGCCCTCCCCTGCCTCCTGGGGCAGCTCCTGTTCCGCAGGCCGGCTCCCGTCTGGCGGCCACCAAGCTGGGCCCCTGCGGCAGAGGGAGGAGGAAACCCGAGACCGGCCTGCGGCTCCTCCTGGTCTCCGCCCCACTTGATCCCTCCCCAGTGACCGTCCGGGCTCCCTGGGAAGCAGCAGGCCCGCGGGCGCCACAGACAGAGGGAGCGGAGAGGTCACAGCCACCTCGGGGACAGACCTGCTCCTGGACGGGAAAACTGAGGCACAGACGCACTCCTCAGGGCCCCCGGGAGCACCGGCTAGTGCACGTGAGGCGCACGTGGGGCACGGGACTGCCAGTGCCCATAAGGGAAGTCCCCACTCTGCCAGTGCCCGGCTACCCCTACCTCGCAGGTGGTGCCAGGCCACGGCCACCAAGCGGACACAGGCTCAGCTCCCAGCTGTGCACACGGCCCACAGCAGCCCCCGCTTCGCGGAAGCGAAAGCAGCTCTGAGTGGCGAACATGCCGCAATGGCCGTGTGCTCTCTTCCCCTCCCCCAGAGCCGCCAGCCATGAGCCACTTGGCTGAAGGGGGCCACACCCCGGGACGACCCTGCTCGGTTACCCAGCCCAGACCACACAGGGCTCAGGACAGCACCTCCGCCGCCTCCAACTGTTCCTCAAGAAACCACCCAAGAGCAGAGAAGGAAACAAGCCCCAGGCACGCCAGAGACCAGGGCCAAGGTTCCAGCCCGCACACCTCCCCGCCCAGCGCGGACGCAGCCTCCCAGGAGGTCGCCCCCCAGGACACAGGGCCACCTGCTCACCGGGACTCCTGACAGGAGGTTCAAGGACCCACATCATGGCAGCAGCGGGGGTGCCAACAGGACAGGTGCCAGGGGACCCGGGTTCGTCTGTCCCCGATCTTGGTCCCGCCGAAGCTGCCTGTGTTATCTGCACAGTCCAGACCTCTGCTCCGAACAGAGGGAACTTCCCTCTTTCTCCTAAGGGGATGACATTAACCCTCTGTGCTCTGCTGTTTCAGCGACAACACTGGCCTCGAGTCCCCCCGGGTGCCCCCAGGTTGCTGCCTGACAGCCTGGACGGCCCCAGGCCCGAACTCCCATGGCTCGGGACACGCGTCCCACTGGGCTCTGGTCAAAGGCTCCCCCACCCAGGCTCGTGCTCCTGGAGCCGCGTGGACACAGCTGCCCTGCCCAGCTCCGCTGTGGCTACAGCAGCAGTGGACATAACTCGAGGAGGGCTCGGCTCGCAAAGCCAGCGGAGACGGAAAGCGCCTGGCCCTGGGATCAGGAATTAACGCCCAACATCAAACACTGCTCTCTGGGCTCGTGTCTGCAGCGGCTGGTGGCACAACTCATGTCCCAACATGGGGGACACAGGAGACCCCGACACGGGCCGGCACACACACACCAACAGAACACGGCCCCATGTCCCACGTCCTCCCCGCCCGCCGAGCCCGGCCCGGCTGCTGCCCCCGCGGGTGCCGTGGTGAGGATGGCGGCCCTGGAGGTGTCCCTGGCCCAAGGTCACCCGTCCCTGATGCAGGAGCCTGGGCCAACCCAGGAGCCACCCTGCCAGTGACCCTGCCAGAGGGGACTGCACTGGGCTGGGACGGAGGATGGCCGCCTGCAGGTCCCACCTGGCACTGCACCACCGGACCCGGCGCCGCCACCCTGTGCCTCACTGACCGGCAGCAAAGACCCCTGAGCCGGCCGCCTTGCCCGCGCCCAGTGGCTTCAGCCCTGACCAGCTAGCTCCACGCTCACATGAGGCAGCACCCTCTGCAGCGCCCCCAAGAACCCGTCCGCACCCCCGAGGCACGCGGTGCACCTGCCCCACGCCTCTACGAAGGAAACGTCTGGGGCCGTTTACTTGAAAGAAATCCCCGGAAACCCACAAACCCACCATGGAGAGAGGTGCGGGCCACGCCACGTGGCTCTCAGACCCTCAGTAAGGGTGAGGAGGGGCTCCTGCCCCCCAACAAGACCCAAGGCACCCACCACGGAGGCACTGCGGCGAGTTCCCCAGTTCCCCACCCGCGCAGGGGAGGGCGTGTGAGGACGCACAGCACGGCAGCCCCTCCGCACGCAAGTCCTGCCGCTTCAGAGCCTGCTCCGCTCTGGAAACGGGCATGAGGGGCCCCAGAGGCCTGGGAGCTGCACACCCCATGCCCCTCACGAGGCAGTGAGGCCCCACCCCCGCTGGCCCCTCCGCGGAATTCCCCTGGGCCACCTCAGCGTCCCGTGGCTGCAGAGCCTGACTCATGGCGCCTGTCGGGGGCAGGCTCACCCCACCGACCAGTGCTCGGGGGCTGCTGGTCCCCGTCACCACCCCACAGTCTGACTCCTGAATGCGGGGACAGCCACCCCCGCCCCGTGCCCACGTCACCACTGCTGAGGGAGCAGAGGCTCCGTCTGTGGGGTCAGCTGCTCCCCGCTCCTGGCCACAGCTCCCCTTACTGAGAGCAGCAACTGGTGGGTGGTGGGGTCCCCAGGACAGCCCAGTTCCCGGCTCCGGAACATCCCCACCCTACGGGCAGGCTGCAGCTTAGAGACGTCCCCGAAGTCTGGAAGCCACATAGCCAGGTGCCACAGAGGCCCCAGAGCGCAGGGTCTCCAGAGGGGCCTTGCCCTGCCTCCTGGCCACCCTCACTGCTGGCACCCCCGTGCGCAGCACCTCATGGCTCCCCGTCTTCCCCAGTGCACCATAAATCACGTGCCGGTCCCTGCAGCCTCTGTGCCCCCAGGAGAGCACGGACTGCTCAGCTCACTGATAAACCCAAGGCCATGAGGGACCTGCCAGGCTGCAGACTCCACAGGCCCGAAGAACAAACAGCCGTGGCCGGTAACCAGCACCCAGCAGACCCCAAGGAGCTGGCCCCCGGAGGCGTCCCTCATGCCAGACACCGCACCGTCCCCCCGGCAGTGACCAGCACCACTGGTGTCCACAGCTCAGCTATCTATGTGCTCCAGCACAGAGGGGGTGAAACTCAGAAGGTCTGGAGAACTTTCCAGAACAACACAGACCTGATCTATATAGCAAGTCTCCTCGTCCACGTCCTGGGAACAGATCGCAGATCAGAAGCACAGACGCTGTCTCACCACTGCTTCCGAAGCCTGACCCGAGCCCCTGGAGGCGCACCTCCAGCCACTGCGTGGGACGGGTCCACCGCGCACAACAGCCGGACACCGTGTGACCATCAAGCCCCCGTACCCACCTCCATGGGCCCACACAGGCCCACACGCGCGCGCGCACACACACAGGCCTGCGTGTGTACACAGCAAACATACGTGCGCCCCAAAAACTGGTGTGTGACACAGGTAAACACACAGGCACACGTGTGCACACGCACACACCCGTAGGCTCTGAGGAGGATGTTCAAGAGGAGCGCCTGCCCCCAAGGGACCACCTGGTGCTTAAGGACAGGGGAGCCAGCGCCTGGCCGCACGCTCTGCTTGGTGTTTCCGCCCCCTGCTCCTCTGCCTCTGACAACCGTGTCTGTACCCGGGACGCTGCTGTGCGGCCCCGACCCTCCCCCGCGGCCATCACAGACATCTCCCCACACAGCCCAGGGACCACCGCAGCTCGTCCCCGCAGCCGGGCGGCCTTCCCTCCAGCACCCAAGGCTCTGTCAATGGAACGGCAGGAGCCAGTCCCTTCTGCTCCCAGGGCCGCTGCGGCACCTCCCGCCCTTCCCGAAACCTGCGTCTCGCCCAGTGGACCTCACTGCTCCACCGGGTCCTTCGCACAAGCCCTGCCCAGCCCGTCAGCGGCCACCCACTCACAGAACCAGAGCGTGAGGTCTGGGGCCGTGACCTCCGAGTGGCCCGCACTGCCCGATGGCCGGCCTGCCACACACCCTGGCAGTGCACGGGCAACGCTCCCCGGGACCGTCTGGGTCGGTGCCTCCGGGAAGCACGGGCCCACTTCAGAGGGTGAGGGAGAGACCCCTGGGTGCCCAAGGGGAGCCGAGTCACAGAAAAGTCACCAACAGGACAAGGAGGCTAGACTCTCAGCCGGGGACAGGGGACACAGGGCGGTCAGTCCAGCCTCCACGGGCTGAGCCCCCCACCTCCACCCGGACCCACAGCCTGTGGCCACGCCTCACTGCACACCTGCCCGCTCCAGGGCCCACCCACAAGGCTCAGAAGGGCCTCCACCCAGGCCCACCAGTCACACGGCTCAAAACCCCACGCGTGGGACTCAGGAAGACAACCTACTCCTCACCACTCCTGCTCCAAAAGGCGTTTCTCCGACAAACACAGCACAGAGGGACGCAGAGCCCCTCCCACTTGGTATCACTAATCACCAGCAAACGCAGGACGAATGTCCCGGACGACCCACGGGACCCCAAGGAAGGCCAACCTGTCACTGCAGAACACACCCCACCCCACCGGCCCAGGGTGGGGAAGCCGCTGCGGACGCCGCATCCACCCCCGTGCGCGCCCGGCCTCCCTCTGCACAGGTCTGCACCGAGCACCACTGGCTGCTGCTTCCCATCTTCCCGGCTCTGAAGCACCAGCCTTGGGCCTGCGGAGGCCAGTCAGGGTCAGTGCTAGGCTTCCTCCGGCCTCGGCACTGAAGGCCTGTAGCTGTGGGGGGCCTCCCACGGCCAGGACCCGGCCTCACCCTGCGCCTGACACACCGCGCTGGCCTGGGGTGCGTGGAGGAGGAGCCTGGGGATGGGGGCAGCGTTTGGGCTCCTTCCAGCTCCGGTCCACGGTTCACCAGTCCTCACTGAGGCCGGGCAGACCCCACGGTCCCGCGCAGCTCTGCCAGGCTCCGAGGACAGCGGCGCTCCTGCCAACCAGTCAGTCACTCTCCGCACACCCTGCGCCCTCACCTCCACTGTCAGGACTCCTCTTTCCAGACAACTCAGGGCTTCCAGAAACACCCCAGGAGGGCCTCCTGAACCTTACTTCACTGTCACCAACTCCAGGAAGCCCATCCGGAGAGCCAGGACCTTCCCCTGGGTACTGGCCGAACCTGCGACGGGGCCAGATGTGACCGCTGTGGAGACCCTAGGGTGCACAGAGGGGTTCCAGCCTGGCCTCCCCAGGCCCCTAGTCATGCCGGGGACTCGGTGCCAGTCACAGGGTCCCTCTGAGCCCCAAATGCACTCCGGGACCTTAGAGGAAACGGCGATGCCCACCCTAGCAGAGGCCCCAAAACACAGGACACCACACCCCCCAACCCCCGTCCGGGGGACAAGAAAGAGCGCAGCACACAAAATGTCAGACCCAGATGACCTCTATGCAGGCTTCATGGGGGGCGGGGGGAGCATGAAGCCGCCGTCCGCATGTGCCCTCGCTCTGGGCCACACATCACGCGGGGCCGTGAGATCCCAGGAGAGCCCTTGGCAGGAAAGGAAGGGGCGAAAGCCGAGAGCGCGGGCGGCACTCAGTGGGGCCAGCCGGGGGCTCAGGAGCCCGGCCGCCCACCAGCCCAGATGGGCAAGCCGCCCGGCCCTCCTGGCAGCTGCAGCGCCTGGCTGCGGGCCCACAGGCCCCAGAGCCCAACCTAGAGCTCCTAAGTGCAGAGACAAGGAAAGGAGCAGAAAGAAAATTACCCCGGCTTCAAAACAAGACCCACTCCAAGTCTGGAGAGAAAGGACCCCAGTCGCCCGAGGAGGAGCCAGCGGACGGGGAGCGGGGCAGGCAACAGGGAGCCTCCTCTGGAAACACGAGGCACGTCTAGAGGCTGCTGGAACACGGCGCATCGCAGGACGAAGCCAGAGCGGGCCCAGAAGCAAGGAGAGGCCGTGGGCACAGACCCTGCTTCTTCGCCTGCCTCCTGTCAGCAGCCCTCAAGCCAGTCCGCGGCCGCCACCTGTCCCAGGCCCCAGGACACACACAGAGAGCTGGATGGAGGCCTCACCCCACAGGCGGGAAGAGACCCCTGGGGGGGGTGCGCCAGACGGTGGGTGCTCTCAGAAGGGCCGGCCTCGACAGCCAGGGCAGGGGACCTGCAGGGGTCTGGGCCATGGGAATGGGGAGCCTCTGACCAGGCACAGTGGAGACCCGCGGCTGTGGCCTGCTCTCCCACGACCCCCAGTTCTAGAGAGTAGCTACCGGAGGTGGCCCAACGGTTTGGAGCCCAGATAACAGAAGAAGCGGGCCTGGGGGATCCCCCCAAGAGAAAGTGAAAGCGCTGGGCACCTCCCCAGTCCAGAAACAAAGGCGCGGGGGAGAAGGACCCTTGGCCAGAGCACGGCTCCGCTGGGATGGGCGGCCCCTCCCCCAGCCCCGCCGGGACCGGCCGACCTTCCCGCGATGACCCCGCGGAAGAGCGGGTCCGAGGGCAGTCAGGCGGTGCCCACAGCTGGGCGCTCGGCCGGAGCTTATCGGCCGGAGGCCTTTGCCCCAGCGCGCAAGAGCAGAGCAAAGGCAACAGGAAGGAAGCAGGAAGGCACTGGGGCCGCCCTGGCCGCGGCCGCCCGGGACCCGGGGGGCCCGGACGTTCTCACGCAGGGGGAGGCCACTCCCCGTCTCCATAGCTACCCCGGGCGTCCCGGCCCCGCTCGCGTCCCACCCGGCGGGCGGGGAGGAAGGAGCCGGCGGCGGCCCCGCGGGAGCGGCGTTCGGACCCGCAGCCCCGGGAGCCCCGGGCGCGGCAGAAGCCCTGCGCCCCGGGGACTAGCCTGGGGACGCGGCTCTGCAGGCCGCTGCAGGGGTGCGGGGGTCGAGAGGGGCTCGTGCGGGTGAGACGTGCGCAGGGACAGGGGCCGCTGGGGGGACCCCGAGGGAAGGGGGTGCGGACGGTGCGTGGAAAGTAGCCCTCCCGGACCGCCCCCTCCCCAGACCCCGCCCGGGCCGCCCCTCCTCCCGGCCGTCCCCGGGCCCCGCGCAGCCCGGCCCCGCCTTTGTCCCGCGGGCAGGTGCGGCCGCGCTCACCCGGGCTCTGGCAGTCGGGCTCGCCCTCGGGGGGGCCCGGCGTCTCGCTCCCCTCGGCCCCCTCGGCCCCCTCGGCCCCCTCGGCCCCTTCGGCCGCCGCGGCCGCCTCGTCCGGGCCGCCGTCCGCCCTCGCGTCCACCGGCACCACCGTGAAGTTGGTGGGCATGGCGCCCCGCTGCCCGCGCGCTCCCCGCTCGCTCCGCGCTCCGGCCCGCGCTCCGGCCCGCGCTCCGCCGACGCGCCGCGGGACTTGGGCGCAGGGGCGGGGTCCGCGCGGTCCGCCCCCGGCCCGGCTCGCTCCGCCCCCGGCCACGTGACCTCACCTGCCTGCCCCTCGGCCGCCGGAAAAGTTTGCGCGCCGCGGGGCGGGGCGGGCGCCTCCCGCAGAGGTCCCCTCCCCCCGCCTGCGCTCCGGGACCGCCCGCGCCCCCAGGGTGCCCCCGCCCCCGGCGTCGCTCCGCCCGGGCCAGGCCCGCGCCCGCCCTGTCCTCTCCAGCACCGGCCCCCCACCCCAGCTGGCCCCTGTCCGCAGGGTACCCCCCACCCAACCAAGCGGGGATCGCCTGGCTCCCGCGCCCCGACGCGGGGGTTTCCAACCCGAGGGAGCCGTGCTTCGGGGGGGCGGGCCGAGGGCGGGGAGCGGAGGCCACTGTGCAGGCGGCCGTCGGGGCTGCTGTGGGGGTTCCGTCCTCACGAGACATAACTCAGACAAGTTACCAAGGGTCTGAGACGGGTCCTGGCCCACAGAGGACCCCAGGCCTTTCCCCTCCCCAGCCTCTCTCCTGGGGAGCCCTCCCTTTCCTTCTTCGGGGCCAGGCTGGGGCAGCCATGGAAGGGAAGGGAGGCCAGGTGAGGGAGGGCTCCGGACCCCAGCCACCCCCCCAAAACACCTGGCGCGCTCCTGAGCACAGGACACATGGAAAGGAGGGAATCATAATAGCAGGTCCATTCAAGTGGAAGTCAGTTCCGGCGTCCGAGCTGTGACGAGCCCAGGCGCAGTGAAGCCAAACGCAGGTCAGGGGTAGGGTTTCCCAGCCAGAAGCAGAGACAGGGGAGGGCAGCAAGGCCACAACACACCAGTAAGCAGATGACCAGGAGGAGCCGATCCCTAGGCAAATGTGCCGAGGCCAGCCAGCATGAAGGGCTCCTGGCCCACAGCTCTGGGCCTCGGCGTTACAGAGGCCTGGGTCCACAACAAACGCTCTAAAGCCAAACTCACAAAGTCCATCCTCAATCAAAGACCAAAGAAGCCGGTCGGGTGGCCGGGCTCCCCGTCTGTCCCAGGCTCCCGCCCCAGCTGCACCAGAGCCCCAGCCGGCACCAGCACCAGCTTCCCCAGGGTCCCAAGCCAGCGGGACTGCTCTCGGGAACCCTCCTGCCCCAGCCTCCACGGAGAGATACGGTCCCGTGGCAGGGGTTGGGAGTGTCAGATGGCAGCGGTGCCCTCAGCTGCCCTCCTGGGGCAGCAGCAAGAAAGGTGGGGAGAAGGCCACCCCCCCAAAGTACAGAAGGTTTCCAGGTGTCCTGCTCAGGGAAGGTCAGCTTCGTTGAAGAAGTCTGGGGTCCGTCCGCAAGACTGCAGAGCGTGGTGCTTAAGGGCGGGCGTGTGCGAATGGAGGTTTGCCTGGCCCTGAGCCCTGGTGACTGCAGGAGTGTCCCAGAAGGGCCTAGCCTTCACTTTAGGATGAAGACGTGAGCCCCAGAGGTGCAGGGTCATTCTCAGGGGGCTGGGGGGCTCTCTTCTCTTTTTCCTAGCCTATGGCAGAGCCTCCGACTTTCATGGCCCCAGAGTTCCACTCATCCTTCCTGCTGGGAGCTGGGAGCTGCCCCGGGGTCCAGGAGGCTGAGACCACCTCTCCAGGAAGTGTGGGCCTGGGCCAGTCCTGAGGAAAAGGCTACCTCTTGCCCCAAAGGGAGAAGATGCCCCAGGACACTCCTGTACTGATAGCGAAGCCCACCAGGAGGGCGGGGGTGGGGGGAAGTGGGAGGGGGAGGGGAGGCAGGAGGAAAGAGGGAGACCCTTCACTTAAAACCCAGTGTCTTCTTCCAGCCAACGCGCGCTGAGCCGTCCCTGGCCGGGGCAGTATAAGGACAGCAGGGTACAGAGTCCGGGACGGGAGAGGTCACTTCAGGAGCCCTTCATGGCTCTGTGGCTACTGGACTCTCCTGGCTGGCAGGGCGGGCTGCGTTCTCTCTGTGACGCCACCCAGGGCCAGCGGGGCCTCTGAAGGTCCGCAGTCGGCCCCCCTGCTGAGGAAGGCGGAGGCCAGCAGTGCGGCGGTGGGAGTGGACGGGGGGGGGGGGGGGGGGGGGGGGGG